>NC_079452.1:51353662-51416162 GCF_903798145.1 Danio aesculapii | reverse complement strand
GAAATGCAGCTCTGAGGGGGGCACTTTCTTGTTGAATCATGTGCATAGTTTATGACACATGCGTCACGCCTGCGCCGGTTATTTCCACCTGACTTGCTGAACCTGGATGTAAGCTGCATGGAGGCAAGATGGCGATGAGCGGAAGGCATTGCGTAGGTGAAATGTGTACATTTCACCGAGGGCTCAAATGACTTGACACTGCTCCAGGGACTCAGCTGCCTGGCTAAAGAATAATCAGCACACATACCAGAAGAAGCAATTACAATCAATGTCTGTAATAACCACGTCCCGGAGTTGTCAGTGACAAAGTTCATAGACAGAGGTCAAGGCTCTCTCAGATTAGTGGGGCTTGTTTTGCTTGGGTAACTGTGGGCCCTGCAGGGAAATGGGGACACTTGCAGCTCCTGTCAGACACTACAGGAAATGAGCTAACAAACTCTAATGTTTTTTTTTTTTTTTTTTTTTTTTTTTTTTGCATGGAAAACTGTGAGTATAAGGCATAGAATGTTGGAAAGAGGTAGCACTTGTAGGAAAAATAAATATTATAGAAGTCAATGGCTATCAGTTTCCAGCATTCTTCAAATTATCTTCTTTTGTGCCGTAAGAGGCTACAGCATATTTAAAATTATTATATACATTAATATGTATATGCAGTGGGTAGCTCGTTCGCCTTACAGCAAGAAGGTCACAGGTTCGAGTCTCGACTGGATCAGTTAGCATTTCTGTGTGGAGTTTGCATGCTCTCCCCATGTTCCTATGGGTTTCCTCCGGGTGCTCCGGTTTCCCCCACAAGTCTAAAGACATGTAGTACAGGTGAATTGGGTATGCTAAAATTGACCGTAGTGTGTGTGTATGGATGTTTCCCAGTGATGGGTTGCAGCTGGAAGGGCATCTGCTGTGTAAAACATATGTTGGATAAGTTGGTGGTTCATTTCTCTGTGGCGTCCCCAGATTAAAAAAGGGACTAAGCCGAAAAGAGAATGAATGAATGAATAATATTTTATAATAGTAATATGACTGTAGCTCTGCACAGGAAGTTTGGCCAGTGGCGAAATGGTCGTGCCCAACTAAGCCTGGTTTCCCTCAAGGTTTTTTCCTTCACTTTGTCAATTGGTAAAGTGTTGTTCCTTGCCACCCGTGAAGACTTGTGGAGCTGTGCATTGATGGGTTTGCTCTTTAGTGTTTGGATTTCAGCAGTGAAAATTAAACCACACTCAAACTGAACTAAACTGAACTTAAACTCTGAAAACTGGACTGTTTACTAGAACTTCTATGTTAAGCTGCTTTGACACAATCCATATTGTAAAAGCGCTATAGAAATAAAGATGACTTGAATTGAATTAAATAATTTAAGTATACGTAACAGTACATGTATCATCCCAAATTGTCATGGTACAGGTGTCGAGGTCTAGTTCATGCACGGCATAAGTTTCTGACGGTATGATAACCTTTTTTCTCGGTATCAGTGTTGTGATTTATTACTCTAAAATAAGTTATTTTTAAATGTCTGGGTAAAAAACAACAACTCCCCATTGAACACCATATATTTTATTTTGAGAGACATAATATTTTGGAAAAGTAAACATGTCAGACTAAATAATTCAAACAAATAATGGCATCTGCTATCTTCGTTAGTTTAAAAAACAAAGGTTTCTTTACAAAACCCCATACATATATCTGCACGTTTTTTTATGTTACTGCCTTATTTTAAAATGGATTAAATTCATTTATTTCCCAAAAAATTCTACACACAATACCCCATAATGACAATGTGAAAAAAAAAAAGATTTTTTGAAATTGTTGCAAATTTATTTATATATATATATATATATATATATATATATATATATATATATATATATATATATATATATATATATATATATATATATATATATAAACTGAAAAATCACATGTACATAAGTATTCACAATCTTTGCCGTTAAGCTCTAAATTGAGCTCAGGAACATTCTGTTTCCACTGATCATTCTTGAGATGTTTCAGCAGCTGGAGTTAACCTGTATTTAATTCAGTTGATAGGACATGATTTGAAAAGGCATACCACTGACTATATAAGGTGCCAGGGTTGACCGTGCATGTCAAAGCACAAACCAAGCATGAAGACAAAGGAATTGTCTCGAGACAGGATTGTCTCGGGGCACAAGGCTGGGGAAGGTTACAGAAAATATTTTGCTGCCCTGAAAGTTCCAATGAGCACAGTGGCCTCCATCCATAAGTGGAAGATGTTTGGAACCACCAGGACTCTTCCTAGAGCTGGCCGGCCATCTAAGCTGAGCTCCAGCATTCTTTTGTGGAGAGAGGAGAATCTTACAGAAGGACAACCATCAGTGCAGCAATTTGCCAAAAAGCATCTGAAGGACTCTCAGATCATAAGGAACAAAATTCTCTGGTCTGATGAGACTAAAATTGAACTCTTTTGAGTGAATGCCAGGTGTTACGTTTGGAGAACACCAGGCACTGCTCATCACCAGGCTAAAACCATCCCTACAGTGAAGCATGGTGGTGGCAGCATCATGCCCTGGGGATGTTTTTTAGCAGCAGGAACTGGAAGACTAGTCAGGATTGAAGGAAATTAATGCAGCAATGTACAGAGACATCCTGAATGAAAACCTGCCTCAGAGTGCTCTTGACCTCAGACTGGGGCAACGGTTTATTTTCCAGCAGGACAATGACCCAAAACACCTGGCAAAATATCAATGGAGGGGCTTCACAACAACTGAATGTCCTTGAGTGGCCCAGCCAGAGCCCAGACCTAAATCCTATTTAGCATCTCTGGAGAGATCTAAAAATGGCTGTACACAGTCGCTTCCCGTCCAACCTGATAGAGTTTGAGAGGTACTGCAAACAGTTTGCAAAATTGCAAGTTTCAAATTCTCATTATGGGGTATTGTGTGTAGAATTTTGAGGAAATAAATGAATTTACTGGTAATCCATTTTGAAAAAAGGCTGTAACATAAAAAAATTTGGAACAAGTGAAGTGGTATGAATACTTTCCGGATGCACTGTATACCTTAGAATCGGTATAGCAGAAAAATTTAGCGGTGTTAAAACCTTGACTTCAAACCTTGAAAACGGTTATTGTTCCTTGCCTACTGTGGTCCATTCTCACACAAGAGCTCAGATTGAACACCAGTTGTTCACTACACCTCCCTCAAGCCAACGCACGCCTCCCAGCAGTGCCTGCATACAGCCATATAACAGTGCTACTGGTGTGATATTGCTCTTTATATGCATTTTATATAATATATTTTACATATTTTTTTCTTTTAAAATTTTCCCATTCAAAAATGTCTTTCATTCGCATATGTAAAAGAACTGAATAGACCAATTTTTCAAGGATAGATCTCAGAAATTGGACATTGGCTGAATGGTGGCAGCTAACAATGAATGACATCAGTATCAGTGTTATCAGGCAGGGATGAATAGGAGGAGTAGATGTATGCAAAATGGTGCCTAATGGAGCAGATATAATAGATGGGGAAATTCCTATTAATGACACATCAGCAACCTCCAGTCTGGGCTGATCGCACAGTAATGTCATTAGCTTTGGTATGCAAGTTTCTGAGGAGAGAGGCTTCCACCAGGAGAATGGTCTGGTGCATGGGAAAAGAACCAGAGTGAAAAGCAAAGGATAGTGAAGTCCGTCGCATTGAAAGAGTTTTCTTAAAGGTGTTTTTGAAGAGTCTGCTGGGAGCCGCAAGCCAGGACTCAGTAGTTGAGCCTCTCGCTTTTCGCAGAGCCTCTGAGACGCATGGGAAGAAAGAACTGGACTAAGCTCTGGGGTAATCTATGATGTCATTAAAAGTGACAACATCTGCTTCATCTGATCTGATGCTACTTTGTATGGCGCTCTCGCTACCAACACTTAAAGTGGCAGATGACTAGATGAGCTCAAATAACTGCAAAAAATCTGTCTGTTGGTCTGTCTGTCTGTCTGTCCGACAAAACGGCTGTCTTCCATTAAATAGCAATTACTACTATTTTCAGCCTTCTCTATGTAATTCTGTCAGTACAGTATAAATGAACTGAATAAACAAGATAACTACACTATTGGTTAGTGTTTACCAAAGTCAAAGAATCAGCAAACTCAACAAGTGATGACTTGTATAATAACAGGACAGGAGTAAAAGCAGACTTAGATATTAGTCACTATGGCAACTTGAGGAGAGAGAGAGATAGAGAATGTGTGTGTGTGTGTTGAAGAGAGATATGTCTGGCTGCAGTAGGACAATGACGCCAGCTGTGTGCATGATTGGCATCCCAATCTGTTTTGAGTGATGTGCCAGAGGAGAGGTGGGAATCCGGTGCAAATGACCTCTTTGACCTTTTCTCAAGCCCACATTTCACAAAGTTCTCTCCATCATACTAGAGTCTTTCACAACAAACAGACCTCTCCGTGTTCATTATGTGCTGCTCAGCTGAGCCCGTTCTTTGCCGTGTGATATGTTATTTTATTTTTTTATATTAGTATTTTATATTATAATATTTAATATTATATTTATTATTTTATTCGTTGTATTTTATTTTTGATATTTGTATTATATTATTATAATATTTAACATATGTAATTAGTTTTTTATATTTCTATTTTATATTTATTTATTTTAATGATTTTATTTTATTAATATTTGTATTTTTTAAATTGTTAAATAATTGTTTCAATAATTATTATTATTTAATATTATATTTATTTTTATTTTTTTATTTTTATATTTGTATTTTATTATTATAATGTTCAATAATATATTTATTATTTTATTTTCTTGTATATTTGTATACATTTTTTAATATTTATTTATTTTTTATTTTATTGATATTTGTATTTTTATTATTATAATATTTAATATTATATTTATTAATTTATTGTATTTAATTTTTGATATTTGTATTTTTTATTTATTTATTTATAGTTTAATTTTGTTGATATTTGTATTTTATTTTTTTATATTTATATTTTATTACTATAATATTAAATAGTATATTTATCATTTTATTTTCTTGTATTTTATTTTTGATATTTGTATTATTTTATATTTATTTATTTTTAATTATTTTATTTTCTTGATTTTATTTTTGTATTTTGTTATTATAATATTTAAAATTATATTTATTATTTTATTGTATTTTTATATTTGTATTTTTATTTATTTTTAATTACTTTTTATTTTATTGATTTTTGTATTTTATTTTTATATTTGTATTTTATTATTATAATATTTAGTGTGTATGTATGTGTGTGTGTGTGTGTATATGTGTATATATATATTTTTTATTTTTTATTTTTTTTTTATTGTATTTTATTTTTGATATTTGCATTTAATATTTCTTAAATATTTATTTGTTTTTATTTATTTGATTGTAATTATGTTATAAATTCATATTTTATTGCATTTTAAATATTTAATTTTTAATGTAATATTTATTATTAAAGTTAATCATAATATTTTCCTTTTTCCTTTTTTAATAGTCATTAATGTAATTCCTTTTATTCTAAAAATCTTTCTTGAAAATAGTACACCTGCCTCTTAATTCTATCGAAATCAGTGAATTTGTAAAGTTGTGATGTCAGATGGTTAGTTTAAGTTATCCATGACCTCATGTCATGTCATGGCAGCCCAGTTGTTTACACTATCATTATCAAGCCTTTCGATAGCATTACAAAGTGACTTAAAGAGAATCAAAGGTGAAGGTCAAGGCTTTTGCAAGACTACAGAAGATCAGATCACGCACTTACAAAATGAACAAAATGAAATCTAAAAACAACATGAGCTCATGTTTTCAGTTGTAACTTTTCTCATTTATAAACAAGTCTGAAGTTATAAACAAGTTTGTGAGAAATATCAGTTATCAGAAGGTCATTGAATGTACAGCTAATAATGTAATATTATATAGTCTAGTGTAAACTGACACCATGCAGGGCCCATTGAGGACTTACTAGATTGTCCTAGTGGCACAAAATACATAAAACCCAAGTTAAAGCCTTTAAAGTTTTTCATAGAGATTTTTTTTGTGCTTGACCTTAAACGCATCTCCTTTTTGTAATTTTAAATGTTAAGTATTACTTTTTTTTGGCTTTGTTGTAAAAAGAAAGCAAGCCAGTAATATGTTTTGATTTGATTTTGATATGATTTGCAGTATCAAGTGTATTTTAGTGCAGCCATGCATTCACCTTTTCTGGCTGCAGAGGGCACTAAAGACACATGGCAGTGTTAACACAAGACAAGAGAAGGCGAGCTCATGATATGAGTGAAGGTGTGAAGGGGTTTTAAGAATGGTGCATTGATGCAGTTTTGACATACAATGCTGTTATGATTGTGAGTGTATCGTTTAAAAAGTCATATTTTATTGCAGCAGCTACTTTATTTACAGAAAGTATATTTTTTTATAAATTATTATTTTTAATTTATTTGTTTTAATATAATAATAATAATAATAATAATAATAATTATTATTATTATTATTATTATTATTATTATTATTATTATTCATTACTATTTATACTAGATGTATTGTTTTAATTAATGTGAAAAAATGTAAATAAATACAATCATGTCAAAATAAAACTTAAACCATACTATAGTACTGGAGTTGTGGCAACATTACAATCAAGTCTCTGCCAAAGCTGACACTGTTCTTTTTTGAATCATTCTTTTGTGAAGCGTCTGTTTTCTTACCAAAAGCCACTTCTTGTACTTGAGATTAAAGTACATATAAGCTTCAGATACAGAAGAAAAAAGAGGAAAAGAGATGTACAAAGAGAAACTGCCAGCAATTTAAGAACGGATCTCCAAAAGCGTAAATCCCTCTAAGCCTGAGCCCAAGCAATCTTTCAATCATGAACAGGCATTGCTGGACACACAGTCTTCCAACTCACACAAACACACACACGCACATGCACTGTGGTGTCTTTGCGCTTGATTTGGGCATTAGTGCCATTGATGGCATGTTCATTTTTTTTTTCTTTTAAATATGTCACCTGGATCCATTTATATCAGTGGTTCTCAACCTTTTTGAGTCCAAATGCCCCCCACCCTACCATTCTCAAAGACTATTTGCTACTGATGCTATAATGACAAAGCTGTTGACTCTTTAACATTTTTTTTTATTTCCAAAACAACTAAGAGGAACAGAATATTAAAATAATTATAGTTAAAATATTTAGACATGTGCCAGAAATTGGATGTTTTTCAAGGTTCTTATTACCAGTGAATTTCAATTACTTTTTTTATAGTTGTTTCTGATTATAGTCTGTTAGTGTTTGTTTTACTCCAAGTATTGCTTTTACATTCATAGCTCTTTTTATAGTACTTTTATATTTACAAAACTAAGAAAAGGCAATCAGTGAAGTTTAATTTGTTAATGTCACCTGTAATCATATACAGGTATATTAGTTAACATGAAAAATACTTAAGCATGTAAACATATTAGATGATATAAGTAAATGCAACTTTAATAATGTGTACTAACTACATGGACTAACAATACACTATACTAATAGCTCTATTAATAAATAGTATTAATTACTCTGCCAGATGTTTTGCTCATTGTAATGCATCAACTTATTTTTAATAAACACAATGCATGTCATCAAATATTGAAATATAACACAGTTGAATGAAAAGTAGAAATTTCCATAAAATATCATTGACGTTTTAAGGTTTTAGTATTTTCCAGGGTGTGGCATGGTGGCTCAGTGGTTAGCACTGTTGCCTCACAGCAAAAAGGTCACTGGTTTGAGCCCCGGCTGGGCCAGTTGGCGTTTCTGGAGTTTGCATGTTCTCCCCATGTTCGCTCCGGTTTCATCAAAAACATGCGCCGTAGGTGAATTGAATAAGTTAAATTGTCGATAGTGTATGTGTGTGAATGAGTGTGTATGGGTGGTTCCAAGTACTGGGTTGTGGCTGGAAGGGCATTTGCTGCGTAAAACATATGCTGGATAAGTTGAAGGTTCGTTCCGCAATGGCGACCACTGATAAAAAAAAGGCAAAGAAAATGAATGAATGAGTATTTCCCATGACATTTCTAAACATTTAGAAGATATTTCAGATCCATATTATGCAGTCTTTGTTTTTAAACAACAATTATGAAAATACAAAAATATGATCCATGTATTTATTTGTCTATTTATTAGAAGTATATTTCACATCCCCTTAAATGTGTCATCATTTAAATCCTTTTAATTTGTATTCAGCTTAAGAAAATAATTGCTACAGGTTTGTATTTACTCACCCTCACATCAAAACCTTTATGAGTTTCATTTTTTTATTGAACACAAAAGAAGATATTTTGATGAATGTTATAACCAGTAACCATTGACTCCCACATTAGGAAAAACAAATACTATTAAAGTCAATGGTTACCGTTTTTTTAACATTTTTCCAAATAACTTTTTATGTTCAACAGAAAACAAAAAACAAACAGGTTTGTGAAGGGTAAATTATGACAGAATTTTCATTTTTGGGTGAACCATCCCTTTAATTTTATTCATCAGTTTACAATTTGCCTGCACACGCTGGCTGAAAAGGAGGCCGCTTGACAAAACACATGATTACAAGTTGTGTCTCTGTCAGAAAGGGAGAATCTGATGTATAGCATTTGTTAAGCTGTTACTCTCTGTAATGACAGCCAATTTGAATGCACATGTAAATGCCTGGGAGAAGTTTCCTCCATTCTTCTTAGCACAATGAGGGCTGCCTCACCAATTCCTAATATATATTAATCTGGCACTCAGCACTTTGAAAAAGAGCCGTTGTGTCATGTAATGAGCTGCTCGTACCGAGAAAGATACTAGACAAGCTTTGGTCACCATGGCAATTGTCCAAACAATGTTTAAAACCGCATTTTGGTCATTTATAAGAAGCTACGTCTGTAATTTATTTTACATGCCTCCATCACCAAAAGACCCCCTTTTTATGCATAATTAGTCATTTGTCTTTTAGTATCTCTGAAATGTGCGAATACAGTGCTATTCAAAAATGCACCACTATATCATATTAAGTTATAAATAATGCGCTGGAGGATTTAATTAATTTTATATGTCTCCCCACCCCCCCTACACACACTAATTCCTGGCAGTATTTTACATTTCACCATGTCAGCAATTACTGATGCACTTCCTAAACAATGACATATCACATTCATTTCTTGAAGGTGGGCCAGTGTGGAAATCACTTAGTACTCGGAGAAGCGGCCGGTTTATGTGCGCAAAGCTGTAATGCAGTCGTTACCCATGGATTTTGAAATCATGCATCTTCTTACATAATACACTATTACTGATAGCAATGGCCTTTAGATGCATTCATTTCTGCTGACACCTGTACCCAAAAAAGACAGAATTTTGTGTTATTAGTAAACAGTTGATTCGTTTTAATCATAATCTGTTTATTTTGCGTGAACTAATGTTTAAATTATTCCTGGAGGACGGATTGCAAATGTTGAGCTGTTGCGGGAGTCAGAATGTGCTGCTGTAATGCTGTTGTAAGTCTCTAATTGACACGTGTATTGAACAGACTGGAGGGGTCTCATTAATCCTATGAAGAAAGTGACTGGTCACAACATAAGACATCTCAGATCAATCAAGATCACTTGGACACCATTGACAAAAGTAATGATTTCCTCACCTGTTGTGACTACTAGTTTTGTTCCGCCGCAGCCACCTGGTGCTGAAGCCGACTGAAAACCTATGAAATACATTTTAGATCTTTTGTTTATTTATTTTTTGTTCTGAAAATGGCAGATCATAGAAATGCATGATATGTATAATACACATTGTTAGACAAATTTCAAGATCAATGCAAGTTTGTCTATTGACAACATTTGTGGCTAATAACTAGGCCCACATGGAACCTGCGGGCGCAGATTTCCGCACATTTTTAGCCCATCATTGAGTCTATTTACTTGTAAATGTGTGTACATTGATATTTATTCTGTTTTTAAATTAATTTTAGTTATATTACTGACTAATATGGAAATGTTCATTTGATTTATTTACAATACAGTTTGTAAAGTAATATTTTCTGTCTTTAGTACACTGTAAAACCCAAAATGTCAAGGTGACTCAAACCAGTTGAGGAAATCGATTGCAACCATTTAAGTTTAAAAACTAATCCTAATGAGTACTGTGAACTTAATCCTTTAGGGTAAATGA
Organism: Danio aesculapii; assembly: GCF_903798145.1. Taxonomy (NCBI): domain Eukaryota; kingdom Metazoa; phylum Chordata; class Actinopteri; order Cypriniformes; family Danionidae; genus Danio; species Danio aesculapii. The sequence continues at coordinate 51,405,994 of NC_079452.1, read as the reverse complement.
GGCAATTTGAACACAGTAAAATCCAATAAATGAAGAGAACTCAAACCAACTGAGTATTGGAAATCCCAATAAGTTAAGGCAACTCAAACCATTTGAGGAAACCGATTGCAACAAACCATTTGAGTTAATAGAAAATCGATATGAGTACTTTGAACTTACTCAAATTAAGTTGAAGGAGGTATTTAATTAACCCATTACCTTCAGCACTGAGTTCAAAACTCTTTTCAAATGAGTAGAATTCACTTTCAGTAAATTGAGTTATCCAAACTCATTTAATTTGATAAAGTTGACTGTTGGATTTTGCGGTGTAAATATATTATATGAGAGACTCTCTTTGTTTACCGAATTAGTGGATCTACTTGGATTTGCATTGTAAACATTAAATGAAAGTTAAAAAGGTAATCTTTTTTTATTTCACATATTAAGGTTTCAGTTATGATGCTCCCAAAATCATTCCAGATAAAACCTGAAATAGTATAAAATGTCTGCAGATTTTGTCTGGCTCTAATAATGACAAAATCACCTAGGCATTTTTCACTTTCTGTGTTCAAGTTCAATTTGCTCGCACAGCTATCAAAATATATTCTAGGTTTGATGGATGAGTTTTACAAATTAGCAAAGTACTTTTTTGGCCATGTCAGAGGGCAGCATTACGTTTGCAGGACAGTTAGAATAAAATGTATAGCAGACACAGTTAAATGCAAGTTTGCTCTCTGTTGTAGTTTTGTTTATTCTTCTCTGTTGACGAGAGAAGAGTGCTGTTTTGTATTTTATTTTTCTGCGCTGTATTATGCGTGCCAGACCAGTAGTTGGTAATATTATGATGTGCCTTTAGGCCATCACAGTCATTTTTGGTTGCCAAGTTTTCATGCGTGGCTACATACATAACATCATGGTTTTCACAAAATCATGAATTTTGTTGTATATGCAGAACAGAATAGCATTGTGAGACAGAAGTGTATTTTTTTCTTCAAAAATTTCATTTCATGAAATTATATAAAAGCTTTTTTTTTTCCAGAGTTTGCCTTTTCATGCCCCCAAAATGTTGTTGCTGTGTAAATAAGCTAATACACGTTAAATGTTGCTGTGTAACCCAATTGCTACTTAAAGCATTATCCAGAATCATGTAGCTCTTTGTTTACAAAAGAGATCAGGATTTTCACACAATTCTCAATAGACATCTTAACAAAACAACAATTAAAAAGTTAACAATGTGTTCGATTCAAGTTTGGATGGTTGTATAATTGAAAATATAGAATTTTTAAATCTCAGTTTTATTGAATGATTAAAAAGCTCAACTATTATTAGATGAATCGGCATTTTAGAAGAAACCATTGAACAAATAATGTACTGAACAAATAGCTGTCGACAGCTGTTGCCTTAATGTAATTTTGACTACCTTTTCACACTCCAAATAAAGGTTATTTTGATTGCTCTCCTAGACATCAGAGTTTATATTCACACTATAAACAATTTTAAAGTGTTTCTGTGCCAATTTAAAAAACTAAAGACTGAATGATTTAAATTATTTAAAAAAGTTAACTCTCAGTTATACTAAATGTCTAAATGGCTCACCCCTTACTAGATAAATCAGCATTTTAGAAGAATCTATTGAATAAATAATGTTGATTTAAAAATATGCTTGTCCACAGCTGTTGCCTTAATTTAATTGCGACACCCTTTTTTGGAGTGTCAAAGGTTCATTTTGATTGCTCCCTTATAACGGTTTATATCCAAACTACAAACTGCACTGTAAAAAAAAAAGTTAACTCGACTCAAAACTGTAAGGCAACTTGCTGCAGAGCTTTTTTAAATTGACTCACCTTTCAACTCAATTACTGCACTTGACTCGATTTAAGTTGACTCCTGAAATTGACTCCTGACTGGACTCCTGAAGCTGGTTACTTTCATTTTATACATTTTTTTACAGTGAACATCATGTGTACATGTGTTTCTGTGACCATTTTAAAAGGCTAAAGACTGAAGCTATATTAATGTATAATTCAAATTATTATTTTTTTTAAATCTCAGTTTTAATAAATTATTAAATAGCTCATCCATTACTAGATGAGTCAGTATTTTAGAAGAATTTGATGAAAAAATGATGTTTGTCGATAGCTATTGCCTTTAACCGTGTTGATTGCTCCCTTAGACATCAGGGTTTATATTCAAAGTACGAACTATTGCAAAGTGTTTTTCTGACTATTTGTAAAGACTGAAGCTTTATCAGCCATGTGAAAACTGGTCTCTGGGTCAAACACAGATTTGAATGTTCTGATGTGAATGTCAAAGATTTAAAAAACAATCACAACCATTTACAATTAGGAGTACATGATTGCTGAATCGAGATTGCAATCTATCAGGGATTAATCGTGCAGCTCTACTTTATAGTTCATATTTTAAAACATTTTTGAAAATGCTATAATAAAAAAAAAATGCGGAGCACATTTCTTGTTTTCAAACCCATCACATGCATCACTACAGCAACAATTTGCTTTTATTAACAACTTAAAGGCTTAATAATTGTATACTTAATAAATAAAGTATTTAGTTAATATTAAAAGTAATAATAATCAACATTTTGGCACAAATTCTGTGGAAACTAGAGCTTAACTTGTATTGAACCTGGGTCACTCCTGCTCTCTGAGACACCAGTGATAACATCTTTCAGGTACTACCAGATGGAAAAACCTGGTGTGACTAATTATTGTATATTTTCCTTTAATTATTATCATTTGTAACCGCCAAAAGAAAAACATCAGCAAAGCTTTGCAGAATGGGAACAATGCCAGAATTCCAAATGAAGCGTTAGGACGGCCTAAACTCAGCCCCTGAACCAGCCTCTTCTGATGCCAGCGTGAGACTACAGAAGATTGTTACAACGAATCAATGCCTTACAAGGAGGGCTGTTTTTCAACTGCCATGCTTTCACACAATAGTGTTATATTTTATGTGCCGTGAGGGATTATTCAGTGCTCCGTTATTCAAGAATAACGCCAAGAGGTGTTGTAAGCGTACAGGCAACAATAGCACCTTTCAATGAAACATTCTTCAGTGCTCATTATCGTGGCTAAACAAGCCAACAGTCATGATCCAAGTCTACATCTACAAATGGTCATTTAATAGACCACAGCGATTTAAAAAATAACTCTAAAAAATGACCCATGAGTTTTAAAACAGACTATGGTTCTCCAAAACAGTTAAAGCTACATAACATATGGTGCTTATTTTGCTTGCTTACTTGTTTTGCGTGAAGATTTGATGTACTTTTTTCATCCTATATTTAATTTTGCTTGCTTATATGCACTTGTTCTTCCGTGAGATTGAAATGGGTACACACTAAATTCTAGGTTATTTAAACTCAAATTGGGTAAAATATGAACTAACCCAATTGAATTTGGTCCTAATAATTTTATTTAAAAAATATCCCTGGTATAGTCCGTATTATACCCAGAATTGGGTTTAAATAACCTAACATTTTTTTTTCATATATATATATATATATATTTTATCTAGAGAGCTATTTGCCTTAAACACATTACAATTTGCTGACTCTTCTTATTTTCATTGTTAATTTATTTAGGGTTCTATTTAATACATACATTTTAATTTAATTTATATATAATTTAATTAATTTATTTTTTTAAAGATAAAACTTGTTCTTATTCCTTTTGCTCCTTTTTTGGGGGGGGAAAAATAAATAAGCGATGTTGTCTTTGATGGCTGCTCAACAAAGAAGGAGCTGTCTTCAGCTGTAACCTCTACACACCGGAGTCTGGAACATGACACATGTCAGGCTATGATAAATGGTGCAGAGTCCCAGTAATTTCACCAGGAATGCCCTTGAGATGCCCAAGACCCTGATCGGAAATGTTATTGTTGAATTAAACCATAGAAAGAAATTCCCCGTCCAGCGACATGAACAGAAACACACATAACAAAAAGAAAAAAGAAAAGGGGGGAAAAGTAATAAACTGTGCTCCTCTCCAATGCGCATATGTGCATGAGTTATGCTAGTGTGGCCATCCATCTTTTCTGCGTACTATATGCAGTTATATTCTTTTGGTTAAACTGAGATTCAACTTAATAATCATATGATAAATGGCAGTTATGTGTGTATGGTTAAATTGGCACTCTTATGCTGGCGTCACCCACATAATCTGTTTTTCCCAGAATCCAGTGTGTCTGCTGTACAGATTTTTCGCTCAGAAGTTCAACTGGGGTACATGAACTCTTCCACCCCGTGTGCAAGATATTTTGCGGTGAAACGTCTTCCAGCTATTTCCTCACACTTTAATTAGAATTAAACACTTACAAACCTCAGTGATTGCACTGCTGTGAAATTACATTATGAGCTCAAGCTCACTGGAAAAGATAAAAAAGCAACCAAGCCAAGCCAAACCAAAAAAAAAAATAGCAGAAATAATCACCAGAGCGATCCAGCTTTACAGTACTAACCTTTCTCTCCCATTTGCAACGTTTTGGCTGGCAATTACTCCAAAAACTAATGCTAAGCACCCCTCTCTCGTTGTCCCTTCCGTCCTTTGACAAATAGGGCATCCGGGCCTTTTAATTGGAATGGAAGGCATTGCAGATCTATTAGGGCAGGGCTGGAGAAACGGATGAGGCCGTCAGTGAGCACGGCAGGGAGCGGCGGAGCAAAGTCCCCCATCGCCCAGCTCTATCCATAACGGCCCGCGTATGCCACATGCTTCCGCTGTCAGATATGCCGTGCCATGCGGCCCCCAGGGGCGGCACGCAAGTTCCCTGGCCAATGCAGAGCTTCAACCTCACATTGGCACTGCTTGGCTTTTCCCAATTTAGAACACCTTCAGCACTACAAGGACTCGACTGCGCTGCAACAGGGGAGCCTTTCACCCCTGAAAATGGAGCTTTGCTCGTCACAATGGCGATAAATCAGACTTAATGTTTGAGCGGCATATTGTTTATTTCAGAAGTGAGATGGCAATGGGAAATGTATTATAGAAATTGGATTTTCTGTTTGTATTGTCAAGACTAGGGATGGGTATCGTTAGGGTTTTAACGGTATTACTACTTTTAGCTATACCGCTTATCGGTTCGGTACTTTAACGGTTCTCTTATCGGTACTTTTTGTTTTATAAAAAAAAACTGAATTAAAAACACTTTATTTTATTATTACATTTTAAATGTAAAATAAAGCAAAACCAATAATTGTAAAACAAATAACAAAAAATGTGCCTGGAAAAGAATGTACAATGGTTTGAAGGAAAATTACTCTGTTTTAACCTTTTTTTTCTGGAGAAAAATCAATCTGGAGAAAAATGAGCTTTTTCTGGCAGAAGTCAGGATCTTTTTTAGTTTCTTGTGCTCCCTGAAGTTGAAAAATACCCTCTTTTAGTTGCAAAATGCAGTTAAATAATCAGATGATTTTTATGATTGACATAAATGAGTCACCGGTGTTTTGTGAGTTAACGATGTAAGAATAAGCTGTTTTTTTTATAATTTCTTAATAAGAATAGTTTATTATTAGGCTATATTTGTAAATACAGTAATGTAAAAGCATTTTTAATGTTTAAGATTTATTTAGGCTACTGCAGAAAAAAAAAACACTTTTGAAAGATACTTCGCCAGATTGCTTGCGTTTCTGCTTAAACAAGAAAACAACTTGTTGCATCTGTTACAACAGGCATTGTTGCTGTCCACTCAGGAAATAAAACCTGTTTGGTTCTCTCCGCCACTCCGCAAGCTTATGAGCTGTGGGTGCGTGCGAGTCTGTGTCGCGAGCTATGTGTGTTCCCTTAAGGCTGATTTTATAGTTCTGCGTCAAGCGCACGCGTATGCTACGGTTCAGCCCTCGCCGTGGCCGTCGGCGACTTTACGCGCACCTCTCAAAAAATGCAACTACACGTCACAATGATCAGTGGCGCAAGCTCTTTGATTGGTTGGCTTGGTAGCGCTGATGAGGTGAAAGCCACGCGAGCCAGATGCAGCAAGTGTTTTTGTGTTTATCTTATGATTAAAGTTGTTACATGTCTGCCAGTTCCCACCTCAGAATGAGCGAGTTTGAGCCACTTGTACATTTAAGATAGCATTCAGGAAAAAACAAAACACCAGCGAAGAAACTCGACACAGAGGAACATAAACACCTACCGCCAGCTAGCATTTCAGAAGTGTTATTGCAGAGCAACACAAACAGCATGCAAAAGTATAAATGCACGGCTACGCTCATTGCATGCGCCGTGGGTCACGCCAATCACTTGACGCAGAAGTATTAGGGCATTAGCGCACAGCCTCCACTGAGTGTGCGCACAGCCAAGAACTGTGAAGGCTTTTATACTTGACGTGCTCGCAGTTGTACTATTGGGCGAAAACACAAGCATTTCTCATGTGGGATTGCCAACTGTGCAGATGATTATCGCAAATTAGAAAAGGTTGGTCAGTTAAATTATGCTACTGTACGTAATGTTTATTCAGCAATAATTCTCCAGTACCGATAGCAGAACCGTTAACGTCAGAGCTTATCTATACTTTGGTCTTTTATAATTAATCAACGATACCGATAAAGTACCGAGTTTCATCCCTAGTCGAGACTTTTTTTACAGGCTTTATTTAAAAAAAAAGAAAAAATAATAATACATTGGGATTAAAAATACATATTATACTACTACTACTACTACTACTACTACTACTACTACTACTACTACTAATAATAATAATAATAATAATAATAATAATAATAATAATAATAATAATAATAATGAAGCAAAACCTAAACTGAATAAAAATTAAAACATAAAGAAAAGTATGTAAAATGAGTTACAATTTAAAAAGTACGTTAATCTACTGCTTATTGCCCATCAAGGATTTTCTGCATCTTCATTTAGGATGCTCTCTATTGTAAAAGTGCTATGTTTTAATTGGAACACACTTACTGTATTAAACTGTCATTTGTTTTTAAAGTGAGTGCTTTCTCATCCACTCATCACAGCACTGTGTGCAAACTTTTAAATGATCGTCTTTCAACAATTAATGAACTCATTGTGGGCTGCTGAGAGGATCGAATTACACACATTAATCTGGCCAGCTATAGATAATCTTACAAAGTTTAGTCCCATAATGATGCTTGTTATCTGACCAAAATCAACCTTTTTCCCTAATAATGAGTTGTGAACATCAACACTGTGGCCAAATGCATGTAGGTTGGAGAATGCAATGATAACTGACTAATCTGCTTTTTATGTAGTATAGATGTTTTTTTTATTCCTTTTTAAAATAAAGTCTGTGCTAAATATCATTGTCAATTATTTTGCTTTACAAAGTAAATACACACACCCACATCAAAAATAAAAAAGGTCATGCCTATATGTTTTTGTTTATGTGTAGCCCCTTATTTTATTCTAAATCAAAAATCTCTAAATACAAAATCTCATTGGATAATTAGACTTAATAACTTTGGGTGGCACGGTGTTGCAGTGGTTAGCAATGTCGCCTCACAGCAAGAAGGTTGCTGGTTCAAGCCCTGGCTGGGTCAGTTGGTGTTTCTTTGTGTAGTTTGCATGTTCTCCTTGTGTTCGGCTGGGTTTTCTCCGGTTTCCCATACAGTCCAAAGACATGTGGTATAAGTGAATTGAATAAAGGAAAATGAATGAATGTATCTGTGGGCCTGTTTGAATGCATTTATTTTGTGATTTTTATAGCTTGATTCAATTGACTTGTACTGTTCAAGATTGTATTTGACATTAACTACAGAGACAGTAATTTTGAATTTTTACCTTTTTTATAATTTAATAACTTTGCTAAAATAAAACCCATATAATTACAGTATAGTACTCTCACTTTTCCTAAATGTGTCTATATTTATTTTTAACATTTTTGTACTTTTTTAAATTATAAAACACAAAGTTCTGAGTATTTATTGAATTACCATAACAGTCAAATTGAACGCATGCATTTCAGCATCCGCTTCTTTTTTCTGTGCCTTTTAAATATACACAAAGACTATAGAATACACAAGACATGTCAATCGAATAGTTTTGAATGGGAGAAAGTGTAACGGTCAATATGGTGAATGAAGCCCCGCCTACTATTACAGAGGCCAATCATCGTTTGCTTTAGACTGACGTTTCTCCGGGGAGAAGCTTGAAACAGACGTGTGCTTTTATGACAGTATTTTGTGGTCAAAAACCGCACAAATCTCAGGGTATAAATAAGAAATAAATTCAAATGAAGCTTGAAGTCTGTGCTTTTAGATGAATCAAGTGCACTTTAAAACAAAAGTTTTCTGGTTTTGTAGCCTGAACAAAGTGAACGTGAGGTACACTCTATCCTGTCAAACGCACATCACATGACAGCAGCTACTCAAACGCCCACAAACTTGTAAACGAAGAATGGCTGTCATTTCTGGAGGACATTCCCCATTAAGACCATTCAGATTACTTTAGAAGAGCAGTTTAATCTTACGAAGCACTATCCAGAGGATGACTATGCCATAAATAAGGTTGATGTCGTGATCTTTTTCCTTTCAAGTGCGCATCTGCATAAGCTCGGGCAACCTGAAAAAATGCTGATTTTGTTTAATTTTAGGGTTTAGAAAGAAAACTTATGAGACAACTGTTTAATTTTATCAGTGACTCCAAATGTGTAATGTAATCGTAAGCTTGGAAAATAGTTTTGAAGAATTTGATGTTTCCCCATTCAAACAGAATGCCCAAGCATACTGCCCGAGAGGCGTTTCAATGATGGCCACCGAGTGAAATGACTTGCCTAGCAACTTTGTTCACGAGACTATAATTTTACTTCAGACATGTCCTTCGAAACAACATATCCAGTGTGGTGAAAGAACCTTTCTTTCCTGTTTGCCGGACAAAGTGAGGTGCTCACATTCGGGGGTGTTCTATTAACTTGTACACAATATACGCTGTATTACATAAAACATATGTTTGGGGAAATGTCTTAATAAAATATTATGATACACATTCAAAGCTTAATGGTAAAGTCTCGATAGAGGGTTTGAATGTAAATATGACATGACAACAATATTAGGTCCTTTATGAAAATGGTCAGAATTGCCATCGTAATTGTTATATGATTCTGGTAGTTCCAGTGTTAACATCTGTTCCTTCACAGTTTTGTCTTTAAGTAATCAGTCAAATTAACAGTAAGTGGCAGAAATAAGATGTAAGTAGAGGCTTCGGTTCTAAATTTGGTTTTGACAGTTGCCTCAGTGGAGCAGTTTCTGTTCTCCCTATAGCCCGTCCATCCATGTGTATGTGGCTAGTGAGATGATTTGTCTTTCGATCTGTTTCTTGTCCCTGTGGTTAACAGCTCATCACAAGATGTCCATGACCATCGTCAGGATGTTGTAGATGGTTCATCCCATTACCCCTCATTCAGGACCTGATCAATAGATGACAAGCGATCAATGATCAGTCAAGATATGAAGCTAGCCAAACATGTGTTTGGTGAAAGAATGAAAAATAAAGCCGTTTTTGCTGTGGTCGTTCAGCTGGCTGCCTTCAATTTTATACCTGCAAAGTTTCAATCTGGCTTTCACCCACCTCCTTTAACATTTAGCTTCCCCCCAGCCTCCTCTGCCTGCCTTTTCTCTCTTTTCAGGATTACTCTTAGAGACCGCTCTTGTGCTGTTATTTTCAACCCTGGGTGGACTGGGGCTTTGGTATGTGTTCTGGAAATACTTCAAAGAAAAGCAAAAAGGCAGCAATTTTCTGCTTGAATATCCCTCTGACTAAATCCATTGATCATCCTTGGGGTTCCTGAGAGAGAGGGAGTGAGATGGAGAGGCGTGTTTTATCCTCTAATAACTCCTACCTTCACCCCTTCCTGCCTTGCCGTTGTTGTGTTGTTGTTGGTCGCACCTCTGCTCTATTCCTTAGAGAGCCAGTGAGATTGAAGTTATTTTATGCTTCAGCTCCCCGGGCCCCAATTTGAAAACTCTGCGTGTCAGTTTTTCGCACGCTGCTGTCATATGGCAAGGAGTGGGCTTTTCTTTTTCTATTCTAACCTTTTTTTTTTTCTTCTGAAGGCATCTGGAGGAGGATTCTTCAGAATGTGACATCTAGGTCAAGTTAAAGAGAGCCAACTTTGAGTTCAGAGGTTCTATTGCAAATGGTCATGGAAAATATCGAGAACAATATTTATGCACTCCACGCGGCTCCGGCATTGTTCCATCTTTCTTGACCTCATTCAACAATCGCACTGGTCTGTTTACTTATCTAAGCCTTAATCAGGTTCCAGCTGCCGTTGTCCACTTCGCCGGTTGATAGCGCATTGTAAAAACGAATTATTAGCAGCGTGTTAAAAGTTTCAAAGGTCGCTCGAGCCAAAGATTCCCATCTTTTGATGTCCAAATTCCTGTATTACCTTGGAAGCAGATGGAAGAAGAGCTTCCCTTGGCCGAACTCTGAACGAGGTTACATAGTGACTTGAAATGACACACAAATAATCTGCATCCACACTGTTGATAAATGAACACAGGGAATGCACTGGAGCCCTCCGAACGCTGTTCCTTCCCAGAAATAACCGCCGTCACAAATGATTGAGATTACAAGATTAGCCCCCTTGTTCTTTTCCATTGAGCTATGAAAGCACTACGTTGACGTTTTGGAGGGTTTCAAGGTTACCTCTGCTATCTCTTTTTCTTACTAGCTATGCCTTGACAAGCTCCGGTGAAGGGTGGCTGGGAGGGAACGGGGGAGGGTTTATATCTGGAGTCTGGGTGATGGGGTCATACAGTCGCCAGGGTCATAAGTCAATCCTAGTCAGGTAGGGAGGCTGGCACTGGCACCTCTCAGACACCTCTCCTCACCTGCCAACATGCACTGTCTCCAACAGACTCAGTAAACGGCAGCTAATTGGGAGGTGATGACAGACAAGCCTGGCTCAATTTGCAGCGCTTTGGAGGCGACCCGTTCACTCTTGCTCTGAAGCTCAACACTACTGAATCCTGCTCATATATGAGACACTGAGATCACCTAATACAGTGACTCTTGCTGCTAGTTTCTGCACTCTTGTAAGTGAGGGGGGAATCAGTTAGATTATAAGTATTTTATATTGATACTATGTTTTTGTATATTTTTGGTGTGCACATCGGTAGGATTGAAAGAACTTTTGTTGTTGAAGTGAAGACATGGATAGCAGTTTTTACATCTTGTCATTGTCTAAAATATACTGTGCAAGTGGGTTCATCATTCCTGTGTATCAAAACAAATGACATATGCGAGTCTGGGCACGTTTAGCTTAGCCTAGCATGGATCATTGAATTGAATTAGTCCAAACTTGGTCCTCAAGGGCCGGTGTTCTGCATATTTTACTTTCAACCCCAATTAAACACACCTGAACCAGCTTAGGCTCTTTCTAGGTGTACTAGAAACTTCAAGGCAGGTGTGTTTAAGGAATTTGAAGCTAAACTGTGCAAGACACCGGCCCTCCAGGACTGAGTTTGGACTCCCCTGGATTAGACTATTAGCATCACCTTAAAATTGGCCAAAGAGTTTTGATAATCTCTGTTTAATAATCTGTTACTTGTCCTGTGGGTAAAAGGCATTTTCAACTGAACAGAGCTGTTTACACATTCTGTTAAACTTAAAGAACAAAAACAAGATGTTACATTGACATTTAAACAGTGTAGATGTATAAGGAAGAATGAATTTACCTGTTGAAAGAGGGTTGACAGTCTGTGTAATTGATGATTGAGCTCCAGAAACCAGCAATGAGCTGCAGGTGCTTTATCAGTTACAGATTTGAACAAAAAAAGGCAAGATATAAAGAACCCTGAAACTCCCATAAAGAACAATTTCAGCATGGACTGTTCAGGAAGGCATAGTTCTAAATAGAAGTATTACTATGTGCAAAGAACCTTTTAAAGAACCATTGTTTTTTGTTGCAAAACGTTTTTGAAAGTAAAAAAAAAATGTTGAATGAATGAGTATACCTGTCACAAATAAAGTATAGATCACAGGTCTCAAACTGGATTCCTGGAGGGCCGCAGCGCTGCATAGCTTTGCTTCAACCCTATTAGAGGCTATTAAGCAGGTGTGAGTTGGAGGTGGTTGGAGCTAAACTATGCAGACCTGCAGCCCTCCAGGAATTGAGTTTGAGACCATTGGTATAGATGCACCAATCAACTGGTCAGAAATCACAGTTGTTTAGATTTGGCCAATCTTTTTACTGGACTTACTTACAAAGTGGACTGCAATAACTTTTACACTAAAAAGTGTGTTAACAGACATGTGTGCTCTGTCTCTGGCATGTTAATGATCTATGTCACACATGTCTCAATTTAACTATGGATATGCTTGACCACTGTACTGTTCACCGTATACTCAACCATAGCTCATTCTGATTTTGATTCCAATGTAATCAGGGGCGAACTTAATCAATAAGCGAGATAAGCACCCGTTTAGGACCCTGTGGAATTAGTGGGCCCTGACCAATGCCAAGAAGCTTATATAAATTACATAGCTCTTTTATACATTTTCTATCATATTTTGTAAAATCTTTCTGTACCATTAGGAGTTTAACGTTATTACTTCTTTTCAACAGGGGGCCCCAATAAATAGTGTAACGTTCCTTCCATGCTGCACATGCAAATATTTAAAATCTAATCACAAATATGACTAATTGACTGTACATATGTTTTTTATTGTTTTGCATATTTTATTCGTGAATTCATTGTATTTAATTTTACATTAAAAATATAAAAGTTCCACTTCAAATATATTTTGAAATATATATATATATATATATATATATATATATATATATATATATATATATATATATATATATATATAAAAAACATGCAGTCTATTTACAAATCTACAGAGAAAAAAATATATCTATAGCAAAAGAGAGTGTTTTGAGTTTCAATGCTAGGGCCCCATACCTGGAATTGCTTAGGGCCCCAAGATCACTAAGTCCACCCCTGAATGTAATGATGTGCACCATTTGTAAAGCTACTTTAGAATGATAATTATTGTGACAAGGGCTATACATATAAACTTGAATTGAATTAAGTCACATACTGATAGCATCAATTAACTTTTAACATTTTGTTAGAAACACAGATCAATGTTATTTATTTATTTATTTATTTATTTTAAAGACAAAGCATTATATCACCCATTTTATGACAATCTTTATAAAAGTATTTTGAAACCCTTTTTGTACAGTATATTAAACCCTTCATAAATGTAATGTCTTTTATTGTAGTATACACACATTCTAATAGTTCAAATGAAATGGTGTATACCATGAAAACTATTTTATTTTACCTTTTTGAAAAATGGTTTATTATATTTGCGATGTAGATAATTTTTAAACATTTAAAACTTTTTCTAAAAAGAAATATGTGTAAAAAATATGCTACAAATATAATATTTAGGTATATTTTTCATGAATTTTACCAAATGTGTTTTTTTTTTCGTCAAAGGCCTTAACATGACATCTTAATGTTACAGAAACTAAGTCAAACGAAGTTTGCTTTCAGCTTATTTTTGCCCCCTCATCCCAATTTGTTTGTCATGTTTTTGACTTAATGAAGCTGCCCTTGCTCTCAGATCCTGCTGTGTTTATGAGCTGAATACTCCAATAGAGAGGATCAATACCTTCCAACCGTGTCTTATAAAATACCCAGGAGTAATTAAGCGTGAGCACCGGAGCGCTTCCATTGAAATGTTAATGACAGTGCTGAACGGTATATGGTGTTCCAGGCCATAGGAGCTTATGCATGAATGTCTTAAAACTCAGGTTTACTGTATGTTGCTTTTGTTTTAGGCATGCAAAATTAAATGTTTTATAAGTTAAATATTAATATTTGAAATTAAACTTAAGCATTCATAGTTAGAAATTGGAATTAGCAGTATTTTTTGCTCCAAAAGGCAAGGCAAGTGTATTTATATAGCACATTTTATACACAATTCAAATTATAATTCAAAGTGCTTTACATAAACAAGAATAAAAGAGACAAGATGATAAAAAAATGATTTAAAAGAATAAAAAAATATTAAAACAGATTAAAATATGTTAAAACGGGTTAAAAAGAAAAGGAAGACATACTAGTGTGATCTGTGGGACATAGCACAGTGCTCATTCAGTAAAGGCACAGCTAAACAGATGTGTTTTCAGTCTTGATTTGAATGTACCTAATGTTGGAGCACATCTGATCATTTCTGGAAGCTGATTCCAGCAGAGGGGAGCATATTAGCTGAAGGCTGATTCACCCTGCTTTGACCGAACTCTTGGAATTTCTAATTTACTTGATCCTAAATATCTGAGTGATCTGTTAGGTTTGTATTCAGTGAGCATATCTGTAATGTATTGAGCTCCTAGGCCATTTAGTGATCTATAGACGAGTAATAATACTTTAAAATCTATTCTAAATGTAACTGGGAGCCAGTGTAAAGACCTGAGGATATGTGTGGTGTGCTCTGATTTTCTAGTTCTGGTCAGAATCCTGGCAGCAGTGTCATGGGTGAGCTGCAACTGTCTGATTGTTTTTTTGGGAAGGCCAGTGAGGAGTCCATTACAGTAATCCGTCCAAAAGCATGAACAAGTTTCTCCAAGTCCTCACTGGAAACAAATCATCTTATTCTTGCAATGTTTTTTAAGATGATAGTATGCTGATTTACTCACTGCTTTGACATGACTATTGAAATTCAGATCTGACTCCAGAATCACACCAAGATTCTTGACCTTATTTTTTGTTCTTTGACACTTAGAGTTAAGGTACCTTTGAGTATTCACCTTGAGAACCTCATCTCTGTTCCCAAACACAATGACTTCAGTTTTCCCTTTGTTTAACTGAAGAAAGTTTTGGCACACCCAATTGTTAACTTCATCAATGCATTGGCAAAGGGTGTCAATGGGGCTGAAGTCATTAGGCAGTAGTGCTAGTTAGATCTGAGTGTTATCAATATAGCTGTATTATTTGACTCAGAGGAAGCATATAAAGGTTGAACAGGAGAGGTGCCAGAATTGAACCTTTTGGGACTCCACGTGTCATGAGTGTCCACCTCGACCTATGGTCACCTATACTGACATAGTAACCTCTCCCTTCAAGGTAATATCTGAAAGGCACAATCGACAACCCGACATTTTGGTTTTGTTTGTTTTAAAATTTGCCAATCTCTGTTCTCAACTTGCATAGTGTTCACTGTCTACTGTTTATTTTATTTTATTTTATTTTATTTTTTTATTCTTATTTTTACTTTATTTTATTTGACATATTTTTAATTTATAATTTCACTACACTGCAGTAAAATCATTAAATTACTATTTATATTTATATATAAAAAGTTATTATTTACATCAAAATTTATTTACATCAAAAATGATCAAAAGTGACGTATAAGAGATGATGAAGCACTTCAACTCATCAGCGAGTAGCAGTAAATAAATCCTATTACAAGTTTTAGATGTTTTTCTTTCCCCCTAGCTTTATTCCAGAAGCATGGTGTGTAAGAACGTATCTGGTGCATTCAGAGAGAACACCAGAGTGTCACCTACCATTTTTTAAATGAATATTTTTATTTATTTCATTGTTATTTTATTATTTGCTTGTGAAACATCTCAGCCAAGACAAAACAAACTCCTTGCATCACTATACAAAGTTTGATCTGTGATTTGCAAGTGATAACGAGAAAACAAAGTGAGCCGTTTGCGCTAAGCCACAAATCACCCAACCTCCCTTTGCCTGTGGGCTGTTTCGGGTTGGTTAGCATGAATATTCACACCGTCCTCCTTGCTTCACGGGTGAACCCATCCTCCAACTTTCCCCTTTTCGAACATGAGCACATTTGGCCATATAAATCTCAGCGAGCATCGACGCTACACTAATAACTTTCTTTCTCCACCGCTTGATTGCTGAAGCTTGAGCCTTGACACTTGTGATGCACTCTGCCAAGAACATTAAGTATCCAAAAGTGATAAAGCTTCAATTTGCTAGACCATTAGACTAATTACTGCAATAATTAAGTAACTACTTGATTAGAACTAATGGGTACCTAATTATCCAGGAAGGAAGGATCAGGTGGTAATTAATAGAGTCAAGCTGATGTCTTATGACTTACCGTCCCTGGTTACCAGACATTAGGGAATGAGAATGGTAAAAACAAACATCGCCACTCCAGTGTTTGTATAGACCCCTATAGGAAACAATCTGTTTATGTGTTTTTTGCGTAGAGTGTGGGTGAAATGACAGGTAAACGGCATTTACTGATGATCATACTGGTGTTCATTTGTAAATTCGCTTCATCTAATGATCTGCGCTCGTGCTCCAATTCAAAAGGCGGTTTTGTTTGTGTTTGATGGCAGTGTGGACATATTCTGTGCTGACTACAATATTGCACTGTCCTGTACTTGTGTAGTAACAATAACCATGTCTTGAATAAGCTATTTTCCTACCTAAAATGTATTAAAAGGTGTATTTTCAAATACTATGTGGGTCAAGGACATTATTTACGACACTATAGGCAGAAGATTACTAAAATGTAGGGGTGTAACGGTACACAAAAGGTATGGTTCTGTATGTACGCTAAATTTTCTCCAGTTTATCTATGCTGTTTAATTGCATTATGGGATATTGATCTTTCAACAGTTTGAAAAATGGACTTTTATTAACTTTATTAATAGGTTAAAATGATATAGTGTCTGGGTTGCTGTTGTATATTATGGTACAAAAACCTCATAATAAACTGCTAGTACCTTTTCTGTTAGTTTACAGACTTATTTCGCTGTGTGTTATTTGTTATACATTATATCATTTTAAACTACTAAAATGTTAATAAAAGTCACGTTAATCTGTTGTCACGGAGTCAAAGTCAGCTGAGGTAGAAGAACTCACAGTTAGCTTTTGATTTAGCCGAGAAGTGGACGGAACTTCCACAGCGACAGAACCATTTGGAAACGCTGGATCTAGAAGTCATCCACATGGAAGAACATCGAAGCTCTTGTCATCTCCGCACGCACAAACACTCACTCAGCTCCGACCTGGATGTCCACGTCGCCCCAACAGTGGCCCTGTTTAACCGGACGGGTGGTAGGACAGGCTCGGTTGTTTGCTGCGGCTCTCTCAGGTAAGCATAGTATTCATTTCCATCGGCAACGTGATATACTTTTTCGCTCCGTGACTCGATTAACAGCGTACTTCAACTTCCCGCACTCCACTTTACACTTCCCTTTCCCTGATTCGGCTTCCGCTTTTATTAAAAAACAGAATCTATCTGCCACCACAACGTCATTCATTTCGGTGTTTACTATTGGTGCGTTTGGTTAAATTGTGCGGTCCATTCAGAGACCGTCACACTGTAAAGTTGAATTTTTAACATCAAAAGTCAACAGAGCAAAGATCAAGGTCCAATAATGCATTTCAAAACCGTAAATAAACGGAAAACACTTGTGAATCACAAAATATGGAAGCTAATAATTATCAGATTTTTTTACAGTGTACCTCAAGTTTGGGGTACAACAAGAATAAGCAAAAAATCTCATGTGCTTCCTTTTTCCTGTTAATTTAAAATAGACAGAAATGTTTTGTCACAATCAGCTAAACATCTGAAAAAATTCTTATGATACAAAACTAAAAAATAAATAAAATAATATAAAAAAATAAAACTTTATAATTAGGAGACTGTATTTGTAATGTGAAGGGAAATGACAGTTGAGGTATGGATCCAAATTCAGGATTTATTATAAGAGAATAGTCAGGCAGCCTATGATCAAAATCAGGAGCAAATGGTCAATAAGGTGAATGGTCGATCTGGCCGGCTAACAACATAAACAAAACAAAGCAAGGGTCAAAAACGGCAAGGCAAGGCAAGGGAAACGCGTTAGTAAAAGTTCACAATAACAGATAAACAAGACTCAGCAACTGATTTGTGTGTCTGTGCTGCTTTTAAAGTCCGTGTAATTTGTTCTGAACAGCTTCAGCAATCAGAGGAAAACTGGAACAAGTGTAAGAGTGTGGTGCAGGACAGGATTTGTAGTCCATATGTTGACAGATTTGTAGTCCTGCGTGAAAGTGAATGATTCAAAGCGATCTTCAAGCCTGGATTGCTGGTGATTGTGACAGTATTAAAGAGTCAAAGGCCCAACCATCTCATAAAAATACAGAAAAAAACATTAATTGTGCATTATATTTAAGATTCAAAGCAGGGGTAGTGTATGGCTGTGTTCAATCTCTGCTCTTGTGGGAGTTCAGAGAGAACGAACCACAGACTGACTTATGTGAGCAAGATACGGGAGTGTGTCTTAATATTTCAATGTTTTTTTTTTTTTCTATGTAAACACATGCTTGATGGACGCTAATACCTTATGTGGCTCTTTTGCAGTCCCTCTCATGTGAGGGGCGATTTAGATGCTGTGTCAGGATGAAAGAACTTTTACATGCAATGCTCATTAAAGAGGTGGTCCAGAATGTAATTTTAAGGCTTGGTTGTGTTTATAAGATGCAAAGCAATGTGTGCTCGTGTTTCACTCAAAGAAAATCACACCATTTTTTTCAAATATCTTACTTTGATTATATACAGCTACTCTGCTAACATTAAAACCTCTCTCATATTTCTTAGTTCCTTCGAAAGGCCCACCCTGAAGTGACTCTTATTGGTCAGCTATCATAATGTGCTATGATTCGTGGATAGGCTCCATGTTACACCCCTACAAACACGCACTTTTGTGCTGTGTAAACAGTCACTCAACCTCATGCCTGCTCTCTAAAATAAAATCTGACAAGTGTCTGTATCGAGTGAAAATGGGGTGTGGCTCCTTTGAGAGATCGCCATTATGTATGTGTGTGAACTGTCTGTAGACGCATGTAACATGAAGTGCATGTGTGTGGGACCGATGTTTGTTTGTATTTTTCTCTGATGCTCAGATTAAGTTATTTCTCTGTAATATACAGTGACACTGTTGACAGAAGTATAAAGCACAAGATGTGGGATGCGACTAGTGTGAGCTTTGATTGATTTTTCTGCTGCAACACAAATTAGGCGAGCTATCCTGTATTTTTTTAACTCAACGCATTACATAACGTCTTTCACATATATTCGGAATATGCATAAGTAGTTTGAATCGTTCTCATAACTTTTGTGAGTTCATTATCTGAGATGTCGAACGCACTGTAAAGCTGCCTATAGAGAGACAGGCATAGACAGGCATTGCACATGCTGATGAAGAGTGTGTGTTTACAGCGGTTTGACTGATAAATTTGTGGCTAAATTTTTAACGGTGCCAAACAACATTCCTGTTTTTTACATCCTTGCTAAAGCATTCCGTTAACTTTTGACACTGTGCATGTCATGATCAGTTTTAACAAATTAAAAATACTTAAAGGTTGTGGCTCACAATCCACAGCTTCTGCTTGTTGGAGCTGCTCCTTTGAGGAGATTTTAACCTAATCCAACACTGAACTGAGAGAGATTCTGAAAGCTGACCTTTGTCAAATGCTTGCTATATATTTTAGAATTCTCTGATACATAACTAAATCAAATTGCAAGCACTTCTCTTTTTGTGTCGTGTCCTTTGGAAGTCAAAATACAGAAACTGAATAAGCACTGTGGAAATAGCAGCGTTTGGACGGCGTTTTAGCTTTATATGCTACATCATTACAGCGGCTTTGGCTACGCTCATTAGCTGCGCAGTGTGTGTGCGCATGGTAAAAAAAACATTTGTGATCTCACTGGCCCGGATGTATTTTTTTGTGGTCCCCAAAGTTGATCCATTGTAGGCTTTGCTAAGCTAACTCTATAAAAGCCAATGTCTCACTTTGCTCACTTTTAGCGTCTCACATTCAGAGATGCTGTTTATGTATACACAGCTACATTACACCCCTACTAAAAATAGCATTTAGTGTACCAAAAGTTTTTTATGAATGAATGAATTAATTTGTTTTTTAATATAAAAAATAAGTGTCAAGAAAACTGTCAGTGAATATCATTCATAAATGTTACCTATTGTAAGCAATCTCAAAATGCCCACTGGTGACTTTAATCACCACAAGGTTTTTTAAAAAAGAAAATAAATGAAGGTAACACTTTCCAATAAGGTTGTATTAGTTAATGCATTTACTAACATGAACAAACGATGAACGATACAATCATTACAGTATTTGTTCATGTTAGTTAATGAAAATACTGTTGTTGATTGTTAGTTCATGTTAACTCAGTGCATTAACTAATGTTAACAAGCATGACTTTGGAAGTTAATAATGTGTTAGTAAATGTTTGGGATGTCCAGATCATGCAATTTCTGACTCGATCGGAATCAGATATTTCCTATAAATATATTCCGTTGAAGTCAGAATTATTAGCCCCCCTGTTTAATTTTTCAGAGGAGTTTTTTTTAACACATTTCTAAACATAATAGTTTTAATAACTCATCTCTAATAACTGGTTTACTTTATCTTTGCCATGATGACAGTATATAATATTTGACTAGATATTTTTCAAGACACTTCTATACAGTTTAAAGGCTTAACTAGGTTAATTAGGTTAACTAGGCAGGTTAAGGTAATTAGGCAAAAGATTGTATAACTATGGTTTGTTCTGTATAGACTAGCAAAAAATTAGCTTAAAGGGGCTAATAATTTTGACCTTAAAATGTTTTAAAAAAAATTAAACTGCTTTTATTCTAGCTGAAATAAAACAAAATTTTTCTACAGAAGAAAAAATATTATCAGACATACTGTGAAATTTCTTTGCTCTATTAAACATCATTTGGGGAAATATTTAAAATGGAAAACTCTCTCTCTCTCTCTCTCTCTCTCTCTCTCTCTCTCTCTCTCTCTCTCTCTCTCTCTCTCTCTCTCTCTCTCTCTCTCTCTCTCTCTCTCTCTCTCTCTCTCTCTCTCTCTCTCTCTCTCTCTCTCTCTCTCTCTCTCTCTCTCTCTCTCTCTATATATATATATATATATATATATATATATATATATATATATATATATATATATATATATTCTCATTATTTATCTTTAGTTATGCAGTGATACAGAGTTAGACCTCTTTCTTGACTTCCCACAAACAGAAACCTGTGCGGCATGACATCACTTTAAATGCTGGCAAAGTACAACAAGGAAGCAGCATGAAACAGAAAGTGCGACTATGTCTGTGGTCTGGAGGTATTATAAAGTTGATGGCGACAACATTACCATAGCATACTGTGAGATATAAAACCTGGGATTGCCTGCTGGGTATTTTAAGCTGAGGTGCTAAGGAACATCCTGGATCGGGTTTTTCGCTCTTCTTTGTTGTTTTTTATGTATTATAGAAGTATTGGATTGGGTTTCAGTATCGGTAGACACTCAAAATCAAATGACTCTGACTTGAGAGCAAAAAAAACCTGATCAGGACATCCCTAGTATATGTTGAACTATGCTTAATAAATATTATACAAATTTTGTTAATAATTGGCTCATGTAAGTAAAACATGTTACTAATGAAACCTTATTGTAAAGTGTGACCACAATTAAAATACAATTAATGTGCTTTCCATTTATATAAAATCAGCTTAGATAAATAAATTTTATAAGTACACCAAAACCATGCGTATCTGCACACCTTGCAGTCTTTTACCGAAAAACAATTTAAATTTGACTTGTTACAAAAACTCAATTTTTTTTTTGCTTTATTTTATTAAACCAAACCAACCAACCAATAATGTGTTGCAAAAAAGCTGTGTGTAGGAGCAAGTTAATATAACCTCTACTAAGAAAACACATTCCTAAAGTTACAATATTTATCATTTCTACAAAATATTTGCATGATTGTTGTTTCTAGAGGTCATTTCAGTTTGCTTAACATACAAGTCATAAGCATTTCTGTTCACCATATTGACCATATTTGGTGACCTTTTAGTTAACGGGTATGTAGAAACACTCATTCATCATTATACATAAACTTTTCACTTCTCAGTGACTCCACGTTTTCAATCACAAACACCTTCTGAATTGAATGAATAATTCAGCTTTGGCTGTAATCACATCTCATGACACAGATTTTTTGGACATCTCAGACACAAAAAGAGATGGATGAGGGAAAATCTAAAATTTATGGAATTAGAGAATTAGCATAAAGAGTATTATCTAAACATATAAGGCTTTAAGCAGAGGTGCTGAAAAGGTCATTAAAATTTAAGTGGATTGAATACAAAACCTTAGACGTGATCCATCAATCAATCAAGTCTGTTATTTGATGTGTAATTGCAGTAAGACGGACCGCTGCTGGATTCTCTCTCCATATGTAATATGCATGACTACGAATGCAAGCAAAAGTGAAACCTGAAGCTTTTTGATGTATAGGGCCTTTATTAATGTTTGAATAATATGTGCCTGGAGGGAAGGCTATAAATTAGAATTGAGGATTGAGATATAAATTTTTATGAGGAACCCCTCGTACATTTCCATTATGTATTTAAAAATGAAAGAATTGCCTTGATTCTGATTGAGCTTGCAATTGTGTGGAGTCCTAAAATCGGGGAAACACACAGAAGCTGGAGGCCGAGGGGGAAAGAGTCAATTCCTGAAGTGCTGACTTTTGCACATTACACCAAAATGTCGCTCATTATTTACACCTGCTATGAAATATGCAAATAAGTAAACAAGAGGTTGTTATTAATGTTCCATTAACATCAATTTACTATATGAGATTAAAATAGTGTGCAAGTTTCTTGATACACTGAAAAAAATTATTCAAAGATGATTCCTTGGATTTACTAATTTTTTTTACGTTAAGTAGTTGTAAACTATTTATTTGGGCTGAATTTAAACAAACAAATTAAGTTGAACATTGCTCAATTTAGTTTGTTTAAATTCAACACAAATAAATTGTTTGCAACAGTTTTGCATGCAACACTTTTTTCAGTGTAGGTAAATAAGTAAATAATTTTATTTTAATTAGTATGATACCAATCTGCCAATCACTGATGACCTTTCAACTTACTATCCACACCCTAGCAACCACTTACAGCACCCTAGCAACTTTCCCATATAGACTTTCATTGTAAAAAAAACTGCCATTGACTTTACATTAGACATACTAATAACATACCAATTTATACTAACAATATACTAATCCATACTAGAAACATACTAACGACATACTAATCCTTACTAGAAACATACTAACAAACATACTAATCATACTAGCAACATGTTATTTGATAATATATACATACTAGCAACATGCTAATCCATACTAAAATCATGTTAAAACATGCTAGTTTATACTAGAAACATGCTAGCAACATGTTAGTTCATACTGTAGCCATGCTAATTTATGTTAGCAACCACCTTGCAATCACTCAGATCACTATAGTAAACACCTAGCAACACCTAAGCAACCACCTAGAACACTGTAGCAACCACCTAGCAACACCTTAGCAACCACCTAGCTATCTCTTAGAAAACCTTAGCAATGACCTAGAACATTCTAGCATCTGTATAGCAATGCCTTAGCAACTACTCAGAACACCCCAGCAACACCTTAGCAACCACTCAGAACACCCTAGCAACCGCCTAACAAGAAACATGCCGATCCATTCTAGAAACATGCTGACCTATTGACCTTATTCTACAATGCGGAAGTGCGCTCGTTTTTGCGATTGTTTTAGAACTTCCGATTCAGACGCCTATGGGAGAAATGAATAGGAATAATAAACGGCAGAAAGCGGTCAAACTACTCGCTCTACAAACAAGTGTCTGCATGACTATTCATAAAAGTAGAGTAATATAATAAGAAAATATCAGTTTGTAACATCAAGCAGCAAAACGAGCTGTTTTTAACTTCTAAAAATGAATGGAAGGGAATGAGACCGGAAGTTTCGAGTCAAAAAGATTCTAATGGCTGCACCTGCTCGTATGCGACAAATAAGATTAATATGTACTTAGCTATGAATGCCAACTGTTTCAAACTTCTTAATTTTCAAACTAGGCTTTCTCAAGCCACCATATAGTTTGTCTACAAACTTTTCCTTTTCTAGTTGTTGTTGTAGTTGTTGTTATTATTATTATTATTATTATTATTATTATTATTATTATTATTATTATTATTATTATTTTATTCAAATAATTTTGTGTAATTTTTGTACTTATTTATTAAACTTATTTATTAAACTTAACCTAATTTGATTTAGTTTTATTTGAAATATTTTATTTTCATTTTTTTCATTTTTTTTTATTAAAGATGACAGGATTAAATTAATAAATTAATATTTTTTTATTATCTTCATTCAGTTTATTTTTTATTTTACTTATTTTTCATTAAATTAATTTGATTTCATTTGATTTTTAATTATTTTATTTATTTTACTTAATTTAAATACTTTTTTTTCACTGACTCCTTGAGCGAGTAAAAGAAAGTTCTGAGACTCTCTGCAGTACAAGCAACTTCCCTTTTGACTTTTCTCCACAATACTATTGACTTGCATTAATACAGTGGCCTTTGAGTAGTGATTAGCTGGGCTTGAAGTCTTTGGGTCACATCAGCAATTCATCAATGGACTGTATTGACCCTGGATTGAGACATTATGCTTTCAGCCATATCTGAGCACTGCCCTAATCAAAGGGAAGCAGGTAATGCCCCATAATCACCCTGGCTATGGCTTTTCTCCCTGGGCTGAGTCTAATAGGGGGAATGGGATTAGAAAGGGCACTGATCTCACCTTTTCAATGGTAAAAGTGAGACTCTGTCTGTTCTTTGTCAACAGGCACTTTTTATGGGAGTAAACCTATTGAGTTTCTTCAGGAAATATAGTTCAAGAATACATTGTAATGAGTTTTGTAGAAATCAAATAAATAGATGGCTAACATAGAATCGAAATGAGCTAATGCATAGACTTTACTTATTAATTTGCTTGCTTGCTTCTAATGGAAAACACAAGATAATCAAGATAAACATGATTACACATTACAAAATGTAGTCTTCGTTCACTACGTTTACATGGATATCAGTAATCAAATTAATTGCCTTAATCTGAATAAGACATTAATATGATTAAGATCTTTACATGAGTTGCTTTTTGAATGTTCCTTTCATGACCCCGTTTTACATGTTATAGCACATAATTCGATTAACATCATTGCATCACCGCGCTATCCACATTTCCTCCGAAGTTTCATGTAGATTTAACGGTTTAATTTTTTATTTGTCGGCTTTGACTGCAGTTTGGCACTGTCATTTTCATTCAGGAACATTTCATGCATGCACTCAATGACAACCAAGATATTGGTTGCGAGTTTGAACTGCTGGAGGAGTGTTGTTTTAATGGAATTTGATACCGCACACCATGAGAAAAAAGTAAAATGAAACTCTCCATTTCGTGATGCAGGTGTCGGTGTTCTTTCACTGACTCGGTAGGTGCAGAGAATAGTGTCAAACAGCCGTGTGTGTGTTTGTATAGACTATGTTGCAAAATGCAGCGAAAATCCTACACGACGCTAATGGTTGTTGATTAAGATGTTTACATGTCTGTACTGCACTTGAATAATGCCACTAAAATCGACATACTCCATGTTAATTCCATTTCTGTTTAGTTCGATTAAGACTTTAGTTGGATTCAAAAATCGCTGTTTACATGGAAGACTCTTAATCAGAGTATTGTCTTAATCAAATTAAAATCGGATTATTGGTGTCCATGTAAACTTACTCATTGTCGCTTAATTAAAGTGTCATTGATTCATTCAAATGTTTCCACAAAAATATAAAGCAGAACAGCATTTTTGAAACCAGCATAATAATAAGAAAAGTGTTTTGAGCATCAAATAATAACAATTAAGGTAAGGTCAAGCAAAAACAAACAAAAATGTTTTCACTGAAGATAATTGAGAAATGTAAAAAAAGGAGATAAAAGATGTATAATTTAAAATAATACATAATTCAATAAACAACTATTTTTATTGCATTTTTGGTCAAATAAGTGCATCATTGGCAAGCAGAAGGGAATATAATGTAATTTGTTCATAAATCACAGTGTTAGCCTAGCAACATGCTAACATGCAAAATGAAATCTACTAACTTTTGCTTCTTTTTCAGACCATTCATACCCTTCTGTTATAGAAGATGTTGTAATTTTTTTATTAAAAGACTCCTATTTCAGTAATTTTACAAGACGTACTATATGTCGTTGGTGTCTCTAAAATGTGTCTGTAAAGTTTCAGCTCCAAATACTAATCAGGTCATTTATTGTACCCTTGCTAAAATGTCCAAATTTGGTGCCTGTGCCTTTAAATTCAAATGAGCTAGTTCTCCCCACCCACCATTACGACATGATTCTCCTGTGTCATGTCAGATAAACAACACAGTGACATAGACAGACATGAATATAGCAGAGAAACAGTTTATCAGAAATACTTAAAGTTATTTGATGTATTTTTGGTGGTGTATATCAAGCCTTTACGCAACGAGTCACACACAAATGCTGTTACAAAGTTTGCAGCGCACACACACACACACACACACACACACACACGGACACATTTAACTTTGCACTGTTTTTGCATGTCTACCTATAGCAATTGTGAGAGAATACAAGTTAACATACACTGCTAAATGGAAATCCATTATGCTACTGTACAATATAAATCTGATTTAACATCCACCAATCAGGAATAAAAATATTCTCATATATAGTTGTACCGGCACTATGCGGCTGTGGTGATTTTCAGTGGTTATGAATTACATAGTGATTTTGCAGTGTTTTCTTTATTACAAACATGCACTGTTCTAAAAACATTTAAAGCTCATTCTTGAGATGCAGCTGATCACAGAGAGTTAGAACAGATATTTTAATACCAGTTTCTTTGCAAATTCTGCCTAATGGACATGATAATAAGCGTTACTATGCAGTCATGTTAATACACAGCTGTCAGTCAGTTTGGTGGGCGGTGAAAACCACAGTTACATCACGTTGGGGTGGGCCTCAAAATGTTTTAACAACAGGAAATTAAAAAAAATAAATAAATTTATAGTGGACACAAATTTAATTACACACAGTTCTGTCAAAACAGCTTCCTAAAGTTGATTTTGCAATAGGTGCCTTTTAAATTAACAACTTTTTTTTTTATTATGTTTTATTTTGAAGTTTATTTTTTTTATATTTTTAATATAATATATACTGTATTTCTCAGTGTTAGCCTAGTGACATGCTAACATGAAACAAAAAAATCAGTTAACAATTGCTGTCTATTCAGATGATTCCAAATCCCACATTCATGAGCTTCAATGATAGTGAAGCTGCTGTCATTATTGTGACGCATTACTTGTTTAAACTAGTACTTTCTAATAACAATATTATTATTTAATTTTTATTAATTTATTAATTTATATTTTTATTTCAGTTATTTTTTCATTTAATTATATATATATATATATATATATATATATATATATATATATATATATATATATATATATATATATATATATATATTTTTTTTTTTTTTTTTTTTTTTTTTTTTTTTTTTTAAATTTATTTTTTTCTTTTGTTCTTTATTTAAACTATTAGCATACAATATAAGCTGTATTTTCATGTTCATAAATCACAGCGTGACAATTTAACAGTTGCTGTCTATTCAGACCATTCTAAATCACTATTATGCTTCTCGTATATCAAGTCTAAAACACATCTTCAGCTTTCGGACTGGCTCCCCTGCACTTTAACGAGTGGAAGTACTTCTGCCCCAGGTCTCGGTTACGGAGCGCGCAGTTTCTGAAAGACAGGACTCAGTGGCGAAGTGAGGGAGAAAGAGAAAAATGGGGGCTTTAGAGATGCCTGCTCCACCAAGGGCTTCACTAAGGGGCTTAAACAAGATGAACATTAAGGGCACAGTTATGTTGTCTCCCTGGATCCCTGAGAGAAGCCGCCTTTGATGTTGAGACGGGATAAAAATAGTGCTGTGCTTTTCCCTCTAGTAGGGAAAGATTGCACCATAATGTAGGGCCGTACACATGACTGGCAACAGCAGTGTCAATTAGTCAACTGTTTACGGGCCTCTCTCTGTGAAATGCCGCTCTCTGAAGAGAAAAGTGTGTTTTTTCTGAGGAGGGTTATTTGTAGCGCTGTGCCCATTTGTGCTCCCATCTGTTGATGCTGGATTGCACCTCAAAGACCAAACGTGGGCAAGCAAGATAGTTTAATAAGTACCCAAGGTATCTTAGGCAAACACACCGGTGACAATCTGGATGGCCGCTTTCTTTCTCAAAGGGGTTTCTGAATGTAAAACTTTCAAGAGTAAACATTGAGACGGAAAAAGAGAAAATATGTAAGATTGAATTGAAACACGGGGGGATATAGGTGATCTTGTTGAGGACCTACCGTAAGCTTGTTTGCATTGATTCATTTGAATTCTGTTTTGTGGTGTAGAAACAAAATAAAATAAAAAACCTTTTTTTATTTTACAAGAAAGTACTATTTCTTACCATTTTTCTATAAACATTTGTGAAATTTCTTTTATTTATTTATTGGAGCAACTCATCACGAATCACACCTAGATTTTTGTTTCGGAACCTGGCGCCTTTCCCCAGATAACGCGGTTTGTTTGGCATATGTGAATCCTGCAATCGTGCTCCGATCCGCCCCAAAA
This sequence comes from Danio aesculapii, assembly GCF_903798145.1. NCBI lineage: Eukaryota > Metazoa > Chordata > Actinopteri > Cypriniformes > Danionidae > Danio > Danio aesculapii. Next base: position 51,377,424 of record NC_079452.1, on the reverse strand, counting down.
CAATCGGTCCGAGATCACCTGAATGAGGTGGTCTCAGCTCGATTGAAACAAACTCTGGAGCGGATCGATTGTAGAACAGCAATACGATCTGAACCAGGCTACATCTCAGTGTATTATGGATATGTAATAGGCATATACGGCTAAATGAAGAGAGAATTATGAGTAGGGCGGAATGTCATTCCTACCGGTAAATGTGCGTTTCATGTCAAATGCAAAAGTGAAAGCATGTTAACTATTAACGAGAGCTGTTTATCCGTTAGGAAAATTGACCGAACAGCAGTCTTGATTTACCTGTTGTTTTTTATCTATAATGTAAAACCTATAATGCATAAGCCAACTGCTATGTATGAGAAAGTCTTACCTCTGATTTATAGTTAGTGTCGATGTCGGTGGGTGTCACCATTCAAAATTAAAGCGCAGCTTTTCGCTTATATTGTCTTATTGCTCATCGTCATATATTAAAATAAGGACACATGACAGCTGAGCTGGACTCTGTGAGGAGAGTTTACTCGCAAGTAACTTGTTTTAGCTATTTTGGTCCGTTTAGAAACTTTGCTGTGTAAAAGCGAACCGCACCAGAAGCAAAGTGCAACATTGTAACAATTTTAATCCCTGTTTCGGAACCGATCCACAGATGTGAAAGCACCCTTAGTCACATGAGCTAGCAAAAAGGAGAGGAGACAAATGTAATTTGATTTCCATTTTTTACAAGAACAGTAGGCTACAGCAAGGAAACTAAATTCTAGAACCTATGAAGGAATAACCTGCTACTTTTTTGTCTCATTGGAATTGGAATAACTCGCTCATAAATATTACCTGTTTCATATAAAATGTCAAGTTGTGGTTTATTGTCATTCCGCTACATGTGTGGACATCCAGAGGAACTAAATGCCGTGTCTCACAGGACAACGGTCCTACATAAATTAATCTTAAATGCAAACACACCACTGGACATAAGAGCTATTTAAAAAAGGCCTATACATAAGTATCTTATAGTATTACCATACTATAGTAAGACTTAACTATACACATAAGATACTTAACTATACACATAAGACAGGATATACAAGTACTTTTACATGATACTGAGCAATGTTGTGCAGGATATTGTGCAAGAGAGGTATTAACGGTTTTATTTAATGTGTCGATTGCAGATTGTAAATACAAATATACATTGATGATACATATTAAAACAACAACAATTTTGTTTTTTAATATTCAACATTTTTTATGTAATGAAATTACAATAATATTTTTAAAAATGGTAATGGTAATAAAACCACTTCTGCTGGAAACTAATGCTTATTGATGTATGTCACAACATTGTTTATAAAGATTAGATGTTGGCATGATGTAAGACACCTACTTCTCTATACTGTAAAAAATTATATGATCAATTAGTCAAGACAACACGTTTAAGTTCATTGTAACTCATTAAACTAAGTTAATCATGTTCTTATTTTATAAGTTACGCAAGCTGTTTTAAGTCAGTTTAACATAATACAAGTTCAATGGACTCAGGTTAATTTGATTCAGCTTAAAAATTAAGGGCAACCACACTGTAAAACCCAACAGTTAATTTTATCAAACGAAATGAGTGTAGTCAACTCAAATTTACTGAAAGTAAATTCTACTCATTTGAAAAGAGTTTTAAACTCAATGTTGAAGGTAATGAGTTAATTAAATACCTCATTACTTCAACTTAAATGGAGCAAGTTCAAAGTACTCGTAGATTAAATGGTTTGTTGTGATCAGTTTTCTCAAACGGTTTGAAATACTTTAACTTTTTGGATTTAACAGTGCAGGATATTTTTACAGTGTAGCTTACCTGAAGTTGATAGATAGCACTGTACCTCCGGCAACTGTCAGCATAGAGGTTCTGTTTAATTTTAAACGCATAACACTACAGTAATTTAAGTTACACTAAGCAGACGGTGCATAAAACAAACACCACCAATAAGAATGAGCATGATATCCCAGATACGCTTTAGTAAAGAGTTATAGTTCTAAATCCATGAGAATATGAGAAGCTAAACAGGCATTTCGCATGCAAAGACACCCTTTCATTGAGAAATGAAGTACCGCCGAAGTGCATCAGTAACTACACAAGTACAATTCTGCTTTGCATAATAGAGAAAAACACAAAACAAAAACACACATAACAGGATCCCAAAAGGTGTAGCTCATTTGTGCAGAAATCCAGTTGTTCTAATGTATGGCTTTACTCCTCAGCACTTACCTATTCTGTGTAATTATACAAGGCCTAAGCTCTCTCCCTCTCTCACTAATTCACAAAGGCCGTGGTGAATTGATGTACGGCACAATCATCTGCTAGGAGCTGATGTGATTTAAATGAAACTAATTAGGGAAATGTCAAACATAATTAATAAAACAGGTTTAAGTTGCGAAAACACTGTCAACGGAATGAATGAAGATGCCGCTGCTCTTCTCCCGCTGCTGCCTCGTTCTTGCGTTTCAGCGCCGTTCAATTAGGTCATGGATCCGCTCTTCTCTCCGTTTCGCTCCCTCTCTTTTTCCAGCTCTCCGTCGAGTTCCAGGGAAAAACGAAGGGAGGGGAGGGGAGGTGTGGAGGGGGAGCCACCGGTCTGAGGATGGGAAATAAATTTGCCTGTCCATCCGCCGCCTGGAAGAAATTAATTGCAGACTCCTCATCCTGTCTGGGTACAACAGGGGCATTAACATAAGCAATTTGCGTCCGACTTCTTCTGCCGGCTGCTTAATAGAGCATCAGACCTGGCCGATAAGGCGCGGGGTCCCTGATGCATTAGCATTTTCATAATATCAAAATATTATAGTGGCGTGAATCGCCCAAGCCCCATTCATTATTGATAAGAACAAAAGGTTTTATAAATTACAAAGGGAGAGCACGACCTATAATTACGGCAAGCAAATTAGGGTTGTGTGGTAAAGTCAGTTACATTTGGAGGCAAAATAATGATGCAGGAAGCCTTTTTCTCTTTTCCGGCGGGATTAGAGGAATAATAGATTCCCTCGCATCCACAGCTGGGACTGGAGAATGTGTTTGTGTTGTCATCAAGGACTGGAGATGGATTATTACATCATATACATGAGTGGTTTCAAACTTATTTGAAGGTACTTTGAGTATTTATGTCAGAATTATAGCAAAGCACATTGTTTAAACACATTCTGGTAACATAAACTGGTAGTGCAATGTACTTTAACATCTATTCTATTCATCTATTAACAACTATTCTTTTTTTTTTTAAAATGATCATTCTTCTAAAAGTGCATTTATGAGGTCAGGCACTGATGGTGGATGAGAAGGCCAGGATTGCAGTCTCTAATTCTTACCAAAGGTGTTGTATCAGGTTGAGGTCAGGACTCTGGGCAGGTGTTATGGCTCATAAACCTTTTCAGACTTGTTTAGCAACACAAATAAAAAAATAATTAGAGGTCAAGCATATGAATGAATCACAACAACTGATGTGAAGTTCAAGACTCAAGTTTAAGATAAATTAAGTACAAATACTCCAAAATAAATTACATAAAAATTTAGAAAAATGATCTTAATAATAACAAGTAAATAACAGTTCACGGGTAGTAAGACTAAAGAAAAGAAACAGTTTTCCTACAGTAACTGCACCTGCTCTCGGGATTTAGTTCTTACCAGGCTCCCGCAAAATAAATTAAAACAGGTCTTCTGGATCTGCTTCTTATCTCACTGAGCTTACTAGCTAAACAAAAATGCAAACTAATAACTAAATCTACTACCAACCAATAAATAATTAAAAAGCAATTTTACATCTCAAAAAATGGTAAAGTAACAGATTAAATTGAAAATACAAAATTAATAGCCACTAAGTGGCCATGAGGAGAGTGCACTTATCTGGAACCCCTGATGATGTCACACAATTTTCATGAGAGGCAGGGTATCCCCCTTTAACACCAGATAGACACAGAAATATATCACACATACTGTAGGAACATAAGAGCATGCCAGTCAAGTTCCTCCACACCAGACTCGCTCATAGATGTCTTTATGGACCTTGCTTTGTGCACTGGAATGTTGTCATTGCTGGAACTGGAACTGGATCTTCCCAAAACTGTTCAAATAGTTTGGTATGCTAAAGCATTAAGAGCTCCTTTCACTGGAACTTTTGACCCATTTCCACTGAATGGTAAGATATGGTATGGTTCGGTATGGTACGCTTTTATGACCGTTTCCACTTTCAAAAGGTACCTAAAAACGAACTATTCCATACCACTTTGCAAAGGGTACCTAGCACAGCAAAAGGGTACCAAAAGGTGGAGCTAGACAGGCAGTTGAACGCTATTGGTTTACAGTGAAACTTCACTCATGCATACACAAGCAGGAGAATGAAAACAAAGAAACCACCATGTTTTAAATACACAGCCGAGACATTACATCGTAATACTATATGAATATAATAACGAGCCACGGTTGATCCAAGCTTAAACAAACCTTGTCATTGTCTTGATGTACAGCCACAAACCAAGAAGAACAATATCTGCCGTGTCCTGTTTTTGTTTTACAAGGCCGTCTAAAAGTGCAAGCGGTTTCACTTTCTGCAGAGAGCTCGCGATCGCTCGTGTGTACGTCTGTATTTGAAATGACAAACTTCTTGAGCTGATGATAATAACTTGTGTATTATTATTGAAGTGCTTCTGACATCCGATCCTTTCAAAAACAGACAAACACGAGAGTGATTTGATTCTTTCACCAATCTAAACCATAACAAACTGCCATGTTTATCATCGCCTTTTGGACTATTATGAACTCGGAATGATGGAATTACTTTTTAAGAGGTTACAAGTGCTGGTGAAGGTTGAAGATGCAGATGAGGGATTTGCACTGACTGGGCTATATTGCATGTTGTTTTTGGACCCAAATAAAGACTTAATGTATGTTGTGTGTAGTTTATCTGTAATTGGTAACATATCAGAGACTGTAAGGGTCTGTATGTGTTCATATACGTTGCATTTATTTCTGTATTTTATATAATTGCAGACGTTACAGTAGGCTATTTCGCACTGTCGCTGATCTGCAGTTATAATCAAATCATGTTCATAGTAAAGTTAGTAATGAACATTTATACACAAGATGTATATTATGTATATAAAGCATCTGTTTTGTGAAAAGTGCTTCTCGTATGATATGTGAACGACCCGTACAGCTTTATTTTGAGTGATATTTCCTCGAGCGAGAATGACATCGACTGAAACTTTGTTGTACACCACGCCCACCAAAAGAGTACCCTTGGTACCCTTTAGGCAGTGGAAATGCAAGGCTGATAAAGGTGACCCATACTGACCCTTAACGTACCGTACCAGTCAGTAGAAATGGGCCATAAGGGACCAAGCTCACCCCTGAAAAACAGCCCCACACCATAACCCTTGATAACCCTTACACTCAATGATGTAAGGCTTGGATGTAGCTGCTTGGCTATGGAATCCTGCTCCATGAAGTTCTCTATGCTTCTTGGACTCTGTAGATGTCTTGCAATAAGTTGCTGAATTTTGCACACTGTGGACCTTTTAGTTGCTGTTGTTTCCAATTTCTTTCACTTTGTTATAATACAACTAACCATGGCATTTTTAGTAGTGAATACATTTTACAAATGGACTTATTGCACAGGTTAGAACCTATCATGGTAACGTGTTTGAGTTCACTGAGCTCTTGAAAGGACTCATTTTTTTCACAAATGTTTGTAGAAGCAGTCTGCATGCCTAGATACTTGATTTTATACACCTGTGACCATAGAAATGATTGGAACACATGATTTTTAAGGGTCTGATATAGTGCACTGTATGTCATGGACGCTACCATTAGCATGTAAAGTCTTTTTTTGTGATACAGATACGGTGTGCATCAAAATATTTACATTCATGAGCACAAGGTCATTGGACAGATTTATTGACATTGGCCAACACCTTTTTAAATTTGCAGGCATATGCAGGGATTGACCTCTAGCTGCTAACGTTCAGTGTTCGTCCTAGTGAACTAAAATACCCTTTAAAACAATCCTCAGGTGCAGGGTCTCGCACAAACTGTTGCATGATGGGAGTAACCTTTTTTGCTCTGACCTAATCTGTTTGAAGGTCTTTGTCTTGGCGAGAAAAAAAGGTGAGGAAGAAAGATATCATCCCTTCAGCCCCTCAGTGATTCATCATGAAGGAAAGCTTTAAGCTTGAATTAAATATGACTTTGTGACACAGTGAAGTTTAAGGGAGGCAGGCATCCACTGAGAGAAATGGGTTTTTCTTATTGTCTGCTGACCTGGGCTCATGACTGATGAGGGTTCGGTTATCCTGCTGAATTTTGTCTTCTATTCCCAGAAAGAAGTGAAGATCACACTCCACTTTGCCCGTGGATGAAGGATAGGTTGTGTTTCCAGCACAGTATAAAGAACACTTTATTGTCATTTTGACTCCAAAATGGACCAAATTTTTTTGGTACAGATGCTGTTTAGTTGCTCTTTTCAGGCTTGTATGTGTGTTTAAAACCACAATAGGTTCTAAAACGACCCTGTCAGCACCATAATGCGCCTATTAACTAATGCACTTCAAAAATAAATAATTGAACGAATAAATAGAAATAAAAAGTGCAAAGCTAACAAATATGGAAATATGAGGACTATAGCCTGCATCCTGCTAATTAGTATGAATCTCCACAATGCTGAAAGGAATGAGCTGTACAGTCCCTCGAGTTTTCTTATTGATTACACAGGATGCAAATGTAATTTCTTCCTTTAATGACTCTGTCCAAAAGCAAAATTTCTCTGTTTAGGACAAAACCAAGTGCACAAAGCAAGTCCTAGGGGATGAATGCAAATACGAGCATAACATTACTGCAATAAAGCGGAGTTCTTGCTAATAGTACATCTTAATGATTGAAATCTACCTCATCAGATAAGCCAGTTCACATTACCTAACCGGAGCACTAAACGAAGATGTTGTTAATGTAGTGCTGAATGAAAAAAATAAAAATAAATACACAATAGTTTGTTCTGTTTTCCCCTAGTTGCTTTGGTAATTAATCTAAATATATGGAATTACATTAGCTACTAATAAACAAAGTTTCAAGGTGTTTGGATTAATAGTTTGCACAACTTTGTTTAATGAACTAACATCAGAATTGTTTCATGGCTTAGTTAGGCTTCTTAAGCGATGTATACGAGTTAAGGATTTCAGTTCGGTTTGTCATATGTTTTGGTGTTAGCAGGTAAACATCACAACAGCAGTCCAGTGTCCATTATAAAGATCAGCATTGAGCTTATCGGGAACATGTCTTTGATAAATTATACATCAATTTTAAATGCTCATAGAAGAATACTGCTTGTAATATTATTGCTGCTATTGGATATGTTTATAACCATGAGACACCATTATTTTTAATGTACATATGGTATATAAAAGAAAACAATGAATTTTACACAGATCTGCCAAAAAATATTAGAAATATTGTACTATTCACATCAGCCCTGTAATTGGCAATGGCAATCAGTATCTTAAGCTCATTTAAGTACACTGTAAAATAAATCTGTTATTTTATGTTTTTTTTTTGTTTTTTTCCAGCAGTTGGGGTGCCAGAAAAAAACATAAAGTTATGGCAGTTAAATTACAGGCATTTACCGTAAAATAACAGATAGTAAATTACAGAAATTTACCAGAAATCTAAATTTAAGTAAATTTCTGTAGTTTAACGTCTGGTATTTTACAGTAAATGTCTGTAATTTAACAGCTGTTATTTAAAAAAATAAAATTTCCCAGTACCCCAGCTGCCGAAAAAAAATTGTTTTTTTTTTTACAGTGCAACACAAACATAGTAATGTATTCCACCATTGTTGTTTTGGCTGTCAAGTACACTCACATGCCTTTGAACATATAATATGCATTTACGGGTGGTAACGATTTTCACATTTAGTTTACACAGTGATGATATCATTTTCAAATGCTTCTATTTTAATGTAAACAAATCGCTGTTTTAAACTAAATTAACAGCCAAAATGCATTATAGATTTTCACAAAAGTCATATAATTATTCACGCGTATTTCTTTTTTTTTTTTTTTTTAATGCACCAATATTGGAAATATTTTGTCTGAAATTTAATTGAGGGTGCTTAACATTTTAAACGGTCGTGGTGTCTAAATTTGTACCTGTAACATTCAAACTATTTATTTTGTTTTTAAATTATATATTGATTTCCATGAAATATAAATATTTAATGTGTTACAGAATGACTGCAGATTCTTAAAAGTCTTACATGTTGTATAATTTTACTAGTCTTATGATTTCTTAATTATAGTCTACAGTATTGCTTGATTGGTCTTGTCAATTTTTCCTCGCATTACTGCAAATACATTTTTTTTTCTCAGGTTTTTCAGAGTTACCAACAACAAAAAAATAGGAGACATAATAGAGGAAATGTTACCCAAAAATATTGTGGCATCAGATCACTTGCTTTGTTCCTGAATTAATCAGCCCTTTGAATGAATCTATTGATTTTTGATTAAATTTGTATTATAATTTCAAAAACTATTTAATATTTTTATATTTCCATTTCAATTCAGTTTTCTTATTTGTTATGTTTATTAGGGATGTCCCGATCAGGTTTTTTTTGCCCTCAAGTCATTTGATTTTGAGTATCTACTGATACCGGATCTGATACTTCTATAATACTAATTAACATAAATTTAACTTGTCTATATTTGTAGACACCCTGTATTATTAACATTCAAATAATACATGTCTGAAATATCAATGCACAGTTAAAAAGCAGCATTTTATTTTTATATTTGACATGAAATCTGCATTGCATAGCATGTCAGCGTTGCTTGTGTTTTTAATTGCTGTATTCAGAATGTCAAAACCTTGATCCCTCAACGCAACAGCCTCTTTATCATTCATTAACCTCTATCTGTAGTGTTTTCTCCTCTCTCACGTCCCATCATATCCCCATACAGTTGAGGCTATGAAAAACGTCCCCTAACCAACCCAAGCTCTGACACTAATATATTGCAAGTTTGGTGCCCAACTAAAGGTGACATCATATTTTTTTTTCCCTTCTCTCTTTCTCTCTTGCCAACCCTCCATCTAATTGCCCTGTGCCAATAAGAATTAATTAGTCTGCTTATTTTTCTTGGGTTTTGGAGAGCTTCCCCATCTGGCGGGAAGGCGGTCCTCTGTGAGTCTGATTAATGGCGCTGAAAGACAGTTGCTGGAGTGCCTCCGCTCGAGCTGACGGCTTGTGTTCTGGTCCGGGTCAAAACCCCCAGCAAGCTGCGCGGTGCCACCCCATTATACCGCCGCAAATTTCCCAGACTCAACCTAGAGCGAGTCTAAAGACCTCTTCCAAAAACAGTAACGTTGACAACAAAGGAAGTGATGACCGGGACAATTACACACCTGCTAATTCTTTCAAGGGCTATCAATCACCTGATTGGATGGTCAAGGATTTCACCTCAACCTGACATTGATATAAACAAAGTCAAAACCAAACGAAATCGCTGAATGATAAGTTGACAGCGTGCGATAGGACAGCCGTCAATGCGTGAAGAGAAAAAGGAGATTAAAAATGCGCAGTAGACATCAGCCAGGCCTCAAGATCATTTAACATTACACAGCCAGCCTCAATCACAGAAGTAAAGATCTGCGCGGTGACAAGTGACACAAAGACAAGCTCGGTTTCTCTCTTCAGGTAGACGATGGCAAATCAAGTACATATAATGTTAGGTCCAAAAGTGTGAGACGTGTTTTGTGATTAGCATTTTTCTAATTTAAGAGACTGTTGGATTTATTATTTTTTTCCATTGCAAATTACAATAGCACTGTAAAAGTTTAATTGAAAAGTGTACATATTATTATTTGGTACATTGCCCTTTTGATTTAATGAGAACAGCCCTGAATTTGGCGTTGGTTTGAAGACATCTTGGGGTATTAGTTTTGTATACATTACTGTTTTAAATGGTTGGGACTTTTGTTCAACAAGGACACATTCAATTGATCAAAAGGAGTGGTAACAACAACAATTTGTTTCAACAGTGGTGTGAAGTGTTCCTTACTTATTTCTAACTTAGTTTCATGTTTATCACACTGTTTCAGCTCATCAAACAAATTTAAACATTACTAAATTATGCAGTTTTGAAATGAAGGTTTGTACTGTTGTTAAGAGAAAACAAAATACAAAACTACATAGCCGTCTGTAAAAACGTGTTGACCTCCTAAAATTAATAACTGGTTGGGCCACCCCTAGCAACTACAACTGCAGTCAAGCCTTTTCGATAACTTGATTAATTTTGGCCCATACACTCATAATTGTTGTAATTCAGCCACATTAAGGAGGGGGGGGGGGGGGGTCATGCCACAGCATCTCAATTGGATTCAGGTCAGGACTTCGACTAGGCCACTCCAAACTCTTCAATTTGTTTTTCTTCAGTCATTCAGAAGTGGAAACGCTGGTCTGCTTTGGATCATTGTCGTGCTGCAGAACCCAAGTTTGCGTCAAGCTTGAGGTCACTAACAGATGGCCGGACATTCTTCTTCAGGATATTTTGGTACGCAGCAGAATTCATGGTTCTGTTTGTCACAAGTCTGTCCTGAAGTAGCAAAACAGCCCCATACCATCCCACCACCACCGCCATGTTTTAATGTTGGTATAATTTTGTGGTGTTATGTCAAACACATACTGAGATACACCTTTCAAAAAGTTATTTTGACTTGTCAGTCCACACAGTATTTTACCAAAATCTTGGGGTCATCAAGATGTTTTCTGGCCAAACTGTGACAAACATTTTTTTATTTTTGCTCAAAAGTAGTTTTTGTCACGCAACTCTGCAATGCAAACCATTTTTGACCAGTTTTTTCTTATGGTGGAGTCATGAACACACACCTTAACTGAGGCAAGTGAGCCATGCAATTGTTTGGATGTTGTTGTGGGGTCTAAATTGACCTATTGGATGAGTTGTCGCTGCACTACTGAGGTAATTTTAGTCTGCTGGTCACTCCTGGGAAGAGTCCCCACAGTTCCATGTTTTTGCTATTTGTAGATAATCGCTCTCACTGTGGTTCACTGCAGTCCCCTAGCTTTAGAACTGGCTTCATAACTTTTTCCAGACTTATAAATTCAATTATTTTTATCTTAATTATTTTTATTTATTTATTTATTTTTTTTTAGATCTTAGCAGGTCTAGCTTTTGAGGATTTATTTTTTACTCTACTTTGTCAGGCAGGTCCTATTTTAGCAATCTCTTGATTGCAATCAGGTATGGCAGTAGCGCTGTGCAATATGGCAAAAATGTAATCTCAATAATTATTTTCCATATTTAACGCTAACGATATATATTTCACTAAGTTTTTTTTTTTTTTTTTCATTGAACTTTTTTATTTTATTTTGATCTTTTATACCCCACACAACATAAAATTCACAATAAATGCTTCAAGCTTTACAAGTGTAACGCAACAATGACTGAAGCCACACAAATTAAAGGGTTCATTAAATAATATTTTAATAAAATAATATATTAAATACTATTTTAAAATAGTTTGTCATCAAAAACAGATTATACATTAGTCTGAGTTTTGCAGATTCTGGTGGTAACAACAAGTTCTGAAATGTTTTAAGCTTGGTTTTGCCGTCTAAAAAAAGGAAAAAAACACAATGTTTTCTTACAAGTCCATATTCAAAGATAGACATTGCTCTTCCTTTGCCATTCATATTTGGAACTATGCAAATATTATTTTGCATAAATACCCCCCCCCCTCCATAAAAAAAAACAATATGGGTAAACATGACAATTTGTATTGCTCCAATAAATAAATATATTCAAATAACATTGATAAAAAAGATTGCCTGCTGGTAAATAAATAAATCAGCCTGAGATTCACCCACTTTTCGAGTGCAAGTGATTGCTGCTTTAAAACTGTTTTAAACCTGTGATCAAGTCTTTGCCGGTCTGAAAGAGTTTCTTCTCAGTGTCAGCAGAGGACAGTGCCACTGGTTTTTTAATGCTTGTTGAAGATACAAAGAGGAGAAAAGCAGGCACCAGGTTTTAACAACAAATCTTATATCTCACTTGGTTGTCATCTCTGCGTAGCTGTTTTAAAAGAATATAAAGCAACTGCGGCAGCAGCTAGTGCAAACATAGAGAATTGATGTGTCCGTTTGAGAACTGTAAAAAGTTTTCCAGAGACAACAAAAAAGGCTGAGATTTTCATGGAAATGCCTGTCAGCACCTAGTAAATGTTTTGGACAAAAAGAGAAACACATTTGTTTGTGAGAAAGCAGAGATGCTACATTATGGTAAACTAAAGTTCTGATGAATCTTAACATGCTAACTAATTTTGAGGATACATTTTTTCCCAAAGTTAATGAATGTCAAAGCACTTTGTGTATTTGAAAAATATGTGACTTAGTTTATTTATCGTCCTTATTTGCATGCACCAGAGAATTAATAGATTAATTTATGAAATACTTGAATATGAATACATTTTAAAAGTAGTGTTACATTAACAGGGACAATGCAGTATAACATTGGTACAATTTCCAGTAGCCAGTGCTCCACATTTAGGATTCTAACCAAATGCAACATTTCAACCTTAGTCCCTGGTAAGGCTTTTTATACAATAATAAAGCTCTGCAAAAATCTTTAGATCTTTTGAATAGTGAGGACTGATGTTTACTAAAGTTTATTTTTGTATTCTTCTGGGTGTACAAACTGCAGATTATTTAAACATTATATCAAAATATGAACTTATTGATTATCAGTATTTATATCAAAATTGACCAAAAGAAAATCTTGGCTATTATAATTATTGGTTATTGATATTGGTTACATTTTTTTTTCAGACCGTGCATAATATAATCTTCCCTGTTAATCACCCCTGACCTACTTATTGCTAAATCTGAATTTCACAATCTGAATTTCTGGTTTTGAATTTTAGATTATTAAATTTGATGTTCTGAATTTCTTCATCTTGAAAATTTCAAACTCTATTTTTTACAAACTGGAGATTTGCAGTCTATGAATTCAGACCGCAAAAAATATAAAGTTTGAAAATATGTCTATAAAAAAAATTCAGCCTTAAAATTCAGTTGTCTTCTCATCCTATGTGGGATTGGATCGCACCACCCTCTGGTCGACCATCTGTTTCCGTAATATATAGCAAACTTAATGATCACACTGCAAAGCCTCTCTCTGTCAAACTGGTATGGAATCGTGAACTAACAGATCTAAACTTATCGATTGACTGGGACAGGGTGTGGGCTAACCTAATTTTAACCTCTAAAAACTTAGCTCATCGTCTTATCCATTTCAAAGTTATACATAGAGCATACATAACCCCTTATAAGAGGTTTAAGATGAAACTGCAGTCGAATTACAACTGTCATATCTGTAACACTGTATCCTCAGGTAATTTTCTTCATATGTTTTGGGAATGTCCAATTGTTGCCGACTTGTGGTCTCATGTAAATTCTGTTTTGTCCTTTTTACTACAAGTTGATTATGTGTGTAATCCGAGTTTATGTCTTCTCAATGATGATACTAATTTCTGTATAAGTACACTAAAGAAGAGAATGTCGTTTGCTGGTTTTACAGCTACAAAGAAGGCAATCATACAAAATTGGTTTTCTCCGCACATGTGTGCAAAAATTCATAGCCTCCTTAAAATAATGACTTGTGAAGCTACAATAGCACAAATCAATAAGGCTAGACCTAGTACCATTGATGCATGGCAATGTTTTCTTCCAGCATTTTGGACTATATAAAGGAATGAACATGTAAAGGTTTTTTTTTTTTCTCCTCCATGTAAATCTTTCAGATTGAAAATTGTTGATATGTCTGTTGCTCCCCCTCCCCTGATTGTTTTGTTTGAATGTCTTTTTCATTTTGTTAATCTAAAGTCAATGAAACGTTGATCACAAAAAAAAAAAAAAAAAAAAAAAAAAATCAGTTGTCTTAAATTTCTGATTTTCAATATTCAAGTTATGAAATTCAAATGAAGAAATTCAAATTCATAATTTTTACCTGCATAAAATTCTCATTTATTAAATTACAATTGTCAATAATTAAAATGAACAGATTGTTTTGGCATATTAGCTCCATAGCATCCCTAATAAACTGGGCCAATTAATAACCAATTTTCCCTTCATATATATTTGCTTCTGTTTAACATGTCTCACATTCTGCACTCAACAAAATGTAATGCCACAGGCTCATGACCGACCTCTCTCACCTATCTGCACGTCGAGACTCATTCACCATGAGGTAATTCAACGCCCTCCGGTCAGCGGCTGATCTCAGGCCTGTGGAGCTCTTTCTGCAGCTCTGATAACTTTAAGCTTCCAGCCAAGGAGAAGAAGAAGGCTGATAGATCTCCCAGGCCACTGGAGCTTGGACTCATTTGTCAGCCACATGTCAAAGGGAAGATGACATTTACAGCCCTGTGAAGTGACTGCCTCCAGCTCGCCGGGCAGCCCTGAAGTAATAAATGTTTACCTTAAAGGAAGAGTGCTGCCAAACCAACCTCTCTCCGACGACAGAAAAGAGGGCCTTTCTGCTCTTGGGGTCCTTATTTCCAACACCCCTCACTCACGCTGTCAAAAAGAAACAGATTAATGACACAATTTGCCCGACAAATCATATTAGTGGAAGCAGACACAACGGTGGAAAAACTTTTGCGGTACCTTTTCAAGGAGCGATATCAGTTCAAATAAAATGTATTCCTGTCTGACATTTATAAAGGTGGGTGGTGAGAGCGAGAGAAGTATAATGATCCTCAGAGACGGGGAGATGACCGGCTTTGAACAACGATGAAAAAACATGCTGGAGAAAAAAAAAGAGCGAGTCTTTTCATATCGTGGCCTCCATCTACAGCATCTTTGAATGTTTACAGTGAGCTGATATACACTCATTGGAAAATTCTCATCGGATGTGTTCAGAATGCTGTAGTCTGCATCCAATCAGCAGCATCTTTTGTAGCAGGAAACAAAGGTATTTTATGTGGACCAAATGGAGTTGAGCCATTGCTGCTCTTAGCATGCTGCATAAATAGGCTGAAGATAAAATGTTGAGTTTTTTTTGTCTCTCCTTAGCCGTCGTACGAACAGAGGCACTTAAACAGGAGACAAATGTCCGTGGGAGCAATTTATATGATTGTATTTTGTTCATATCCATCCTCATAAAAAGCCTGCATGATTCACTGTGAGGAGTGAAGTCCTTGAAGAATCCCTCCTGACAAATCTTTGAACGCTCAAATAACCTTAATATTTAAAGAGATAAAAAGGAACGTCCGTTGAGATGCTTTAAAAAAGACTTTGAGTATGAGAATGGGGAGGTCCTCGGAGGCCACTTTTCACGGACAGTACAGCAATCCGATTAGATTGGAATAGAGCCATACAGGACAGGCTGTGGAGGTGATTCAGGAGCTCCAGGGGGAGCATGTGTAGTCTCTTCTAATCATTGGTCTCGCACTCCACAGAAGACATGGAGATGTCGGAGTAAAAGACTGTGCGTGGAAGGTGTGTAGAGCTGTCATGGACATAACACCCTGTAATCCAGCCCTCACGCTAAGAGAGGCTTATGAGTCGAAGCAGAAAAGGGAAAATGGAGAGTCCTCTCGTTCTCTGGCTTTGATTTGACTTAAAAAAAAATTAAATTCAAATTAAAAAAAAATAAAAAATATTAATAATAATAATTCAAAACTGTATCAAAAATGTAAAAGTGATTAAATGAAGATCAAATTACACACATATTCCCCAGACTGCTTGTACTACTACTACTACTACTACTACTACTACTACTACTACTAATACTACTACTACTACTACTACTACTACTACTAATAATAATAATATTAACAGTAAATTTGTCTGTTATGCAGAAAGCATATACAAGAACAATTGGGTCTTATATAAAGCTTGGGGTCTTGGCATACATTGACATGTTATTGAAAACAATACAAATTTAACTCATAATTATTAACTTTAACTTTAATAGCATTGCTGCTATAGACCATTTTGAGGAATGTAAACAATAACAATAGTCCTAATGTATTTCCTGTTTTATATTTTTAATTTTCATAGATTTAGAGAATCCAAAAAGGTCCACATATTGATAAATAATGTTATGATAGCTGTTTTAACATGAAAATATGATGCCTCTTGTTACAGTTATGATATATGATATTAAGCAGGAAATGTTCAAGGGCCAATGACATTACCACATTGAAGTGGTCGATGAATATGTGTGTGTGTGTATGTGTATATATTGAAAAAAAAAAAAATATATATACACACACACACACACGCATGCATGCATACATACTTACATACACAGTTGAAGTCAGAATTATAAGCCCGCCTGTTTATTTTTTTTCCCCAATTTTCTAAATTTCTAAACAAAATAGTTTGAATAACTCATTTCTAATAATTAATTTCTTTTATCGTTGCCATGATGACAGTACATAATAGTTTACTAGATATTTTTCAAGACACTTCTATACAGCTTAAAGTGACATTTAAAGGCGTAACTAGGTTAATCAGGTTAACTAGGCAGGTTAGGGTAGTTAGGCAAGTTATTGTATAACGATCTTTTGTTCTGTAGACTATTTAAAAAATACAGCTTAAAGGGGCTAATAATTTTGACCTTAAATGGTTTTAAACGTGTGTATATATAAATGCAAATTTTAAATGTGAAATTGGTCTGAAATTTGTCATTTCAGAGCATCTTTGCAAAATATACGGAACCATTTATTATGCGGAGTAAAGTTATAATTTTATATATTTTAGAAATTTTATCTATAATTATAATCAGTGTTGGGGGTAATGCATTACAAGTAACTTGAGTTACATAATAATATTACATTATAAGTAACGAGTAAAGTAACACGTTACTTAATAAAAACATGAAGTAGTATTGGAGTTACTTAAAAAAAAATAAATTGCTAAATTAAGGTAATTGTAGTCACGTGTAGCCCTGATGGCAGTGGGAGAATGCAGAAACGGACAGAAAGGAAGATGGCAGTGCCTTACATTTCTGTGATGGAAATATTCTCTTTATTTTGAACATGGAAGAAAAGGAAAAGTGAATTATCTAAATGGACAGTAATTTTACTTTTAAAAGACAATTAGTAAGTTTACCTAGTAAGACAAAAAGAACAAAAGTAGCAACTTTTAAACTTTAATTAATTTGTAAATACTGCATGTACAGCTCTGGGGTCAGGAAGTTCTCAAAGGATAACATTATCCTACATTTATTTTTGAATGCGTTTTTTTTTAAGGTAAATGAAGGTTATACAGTGTGTTGTTCATTGCAAAGCAGGATATATATATATATATATATATATATATATATATATATATATATATATATATATATATATATATATCTATATATATATATATATCTATTAGGGTTGGCCGATGCCGACCAAATTAGCATTGTATGATGTCTAATGCAAAATATCGCAATGGATGATACCATCGCCGTTGTAGTAGGCGGTGAATTAATTATTTGTAATGAATTAATTATTTGTAGTCTACCGTTTCAACTACGTGACCCGCATGGTCTAATATATATACCCTAATATATATATATATATATATATATATATATATATATATATATATATATATATATATATATATATATATATATATATATATATATATATATATATATATATATACATATACATATACATATATATTAGTTTTAGAGGGTGACGCAGTGGCTCAGTGGTTAGCACTGTCATCTCACAGCAAGAAGGTCATTGGTTCGAGCCCTAGCTGGGTCAGTTGGCATTTCTGTGTGGAGTTTGCATGTTCTCCCTGTGTTCGCTTGGGTTTCTTCTGGGTGCTCCAGTTTCCCCCTAAGTCCAAAGACATGCGGTTGAATAGTTATAGTTGAATTGAATAAAACGAAATTGGCCGTAGTGTACAGCATATGTAAATGCGAGAGTGTATAGGTGTTTTCCAGTACTGGGTTGCAGCTGGAAGGGAATCCGCTGCATAAAACAAATGCTGGATAAGTTGCCGGTTCATTCTGCTCTGCAGTTTTGAATGTTGCCATGCCCATTAGTGTTGTTCAAAAACTCTTTGCTACACAAACAGCATAGTTGTGTTATGATATCAAACTTTTTGAAACCGGTTTATCTGCTGATCCAATAAACTCCTTAGACAAAACTATCCATTTTAGAAAGCCAGCAAGCAAAGCTCATTAAACACTTCTAGAGCATGGCATCCAAAAATCAATGCCTGAACAGTATGTGTGGGCAAAATGACAAAGAGGCTAAACTGTGAGGTGACAATGACCCCTGCGTAGGCTACTGGAGGGGGCGTTTGCTTTGACACAGGCCCGCAGTAGAAAGACAATTGAGATGGCGAGAATAAAGAAGAGCATGGATAGAGAAAAAGCTTGTGAAGGTCACAAAAAGGTAGAGAGACGGAGCAGAGGTATTGCAGTAGAAAAGAGAAAGAGAGAGAGAGAGTGTAGTCGGCCAGTGGCGGCATGTCAGAGGTGGGAGCAGTACTGTTATCTGCTGATCCCAGAACTTCCCGGAGGAGTGCTGGAGTCCACCCGTCTCACGTAGTGCAGTGTGCATAGGGACAATTCTGCCGGCTGACAGGAAAGCTCGATTAGCGTGCCACAAAGAGGCCGCCGCACAGGAACACTTCCCTCGGCCAGAGGGGCTGCGTCCGCATCGCACACACTCCAGGCCTCCTTCCTGCGGGGGTGACAAATGCACACACGGCAGTTCACCAAAGAGACGACGCCAGGGACGCATAAAAAGAGGGTGCGAGAGGTCAAACACGCAAACATGTACACTTGTTATGAAATGCAACAGGTTAACTTGCAGCTTCTGAGTGCGAATAGGAAAACTGTACTCTGTAGATCAATTTATACCACCTTGAAATCAACACTAGCCTGGAAAACTAAATAAAAAACATGGCCATGAAAGGGATGAGGCTTTATATACAACATTGTATTTCCATTTTATGAAAATTTTTTTTTTTTTAAATAATAATACAGTGTAGCATTAAATAATTAATGCTACACTGTAAAACACAACAGTCAACTCTATCAAATTTAATGAGTGTAGTTAACTTAATTTTACTGAAAGTTAATTCTACTTATTTGAAAAGAGTTTTGAACTCAGTGTTGAAGGTAATGAGTTAATTCAATACCTCATTACTTTACATTTACAATTACATGCAATCAGTTTCCTCAAACGGTTTGAGTTGAGTTAACTTATGGGGTTTTACAGTACTCAGTTGGTTTGAGTTCTCTTCATTTATCGGGTTTTACTGTGCTGAAATTGCTTCATTTACTCAAATGGATTAAGTTCGCAGTACTCATTAGGATTTTTTAACTTAAATGATTTGTTGCATTCGGTTTACTCAAATGGTTTGAGTTACCTTAACTTTTTGGGTTTTACTGTGTAGTTAATGTTATTTAAGTTAAATATCCTTAGTTGTTAGTTCATGGTAACTCAGATTGAATTCACTAATGTTTAAAAGTACAACATTGGATTTTAATAATGCATTAGTTAACGTTGAACAATGATTAATAAATGAATTGAAGATTATTCATACAGTTCATAATATAAATAAATACATTTGATTTGATTTATTTATTTCGAACAGAAAAAATCATACCTAAAAATTCTTCAACAAAAAAAAAAAAACATTTCAACATGGTCGAAATGGAGCTGGATGAAGCACAAGCCTATTATTTTCCCCACCCCATTACCACACACATAATTTATCAACATATTTCTTCTTTTACTTATTTCTTCTTTTACATGAGACATAAGAGCTTTACATGAGACATGTTTTACTCTTTTGGCATCTTTGACATATGTTTGATTCCACTTGTAAATTTACATTTTATAACATAGACCCAAAAATACATAGTATTGCAAACTGCCATTAATTGAAATTTCCTCATACCTTTCTCATTGTATTCTTTTTCTATCACCTCTATTCATCATTATATTTCTTTAATAATATGTATTTATACAACTTTTTAAATCGAATAATATCCTGACATTGTTTGAGAATCTGTTCCAGACTGTTCAATAATTTCACACCACATACAATCATACACAAACTGTCCTTTTAAAGCTGTCCTTGTTTTCAACCTCCTAAGATTTTGTTCTTCTCTCAGATTATATCCCCCTTGTCTTTCTTCAGAAAACTTTTGTATACATTTCGGAAGTAAGTTTTTCCTAGCTTTAAACAAAAATTGTGCTGTTAAATTTAACCAAATCATTGAACTTAAGTATCTTCAATTAAAAAATAAAGGATTTGAATGCTCCAAATACCCCACATTTTCTATCAGTCTAATTACTTTTTTTGTATTGCACATATAGGGATCATAAGTTAGATTTATATGTATTCCCCCAAATTTCATCTGATGACTCATATATGGCAACATAAGTGTTTTATATTATACAAACATTGATTTATTGTCCAGAATCAATCTTGCTTAATACACAATTGCTACAGTTTTTACTAATTTTGATATCACATTATTTATTTGCGATTTCCAACTAATTTTATAATCAAAAACAACACCAAGCAACTTAATTCCATATGCTCTTTCTGTAACTTCATTATTAATTTTGAAATCTATATTATGACTACTTTTTAATTTCCTAAATAACATAACCTTTGTTTTACCTATATGTAATGACAATTTGTTTGCGTCAAACCACAATTCCACAATTTATCCCTGGAACAAAAGATACTTGTGTCATCTGCGTGACACAAAAAAAATAAAATAAATAAATTAAAAAAAAAACCTGGAAAACACTATCTTATACATATCATTGATGTACAGTAAATTATAAACAATATTGGACCTAAAACTGTTCCTTGTAGTACATCACACATTTACTTTGGTACATCAATTATCATTAACTAATGGACCATTATTCTAAACCGTTACCAAAAATATAATAATAATAATAATAATAATACATGTATTATTATTATTATTATTATTATTATTATTATTATTATTAAATGACCATAACTGATCAGTGTGCTCTGACCTTTGCTGTGTCTTTTGTTTTCATCAATTGAGTTGTGTGGGACTCACTTCAGGAATTTTTGGACTAGTGAACTTCGATTTTCACCTCCTGACAATTTGAAAAAAAATCCTGAGTAGGAAGTTTGTTGATTCTGAAGCTTGAGCCAGATTATCTTGATAATGTGAGGTGTTTATCTTGAACTTCTCCATCTGCTTGAAGACACATGGGGTTGCCCTGATTATAGCAAATGAGGGATGTTAATTGTGATGACTATGACTATGATTACATTAGTACTATGCAATAGCCAACGTGTAACTACAAAACAATTTTAAATTATAATTGACTGCTAGTTGAATCTATTCTACCTTTAAAAAGTTAAGCTAAAACTTGGTTTACTTGATGATGGTGACAAAAGACACATCATGAATTATGGATCACCTGATTTTTTATTTTATTTTTATGTTGAAGCTGCTGTATGGGTCTGATGGACATCAAATATGGAAGAAACTTCTTTTTGCAACAGCATGGCTCCCCTGTATGATGCATCTTGAAGAATGATCAACAACGGTAAGAACAAAGGGAAACTGTAAGTGTGGATTGCTGCTAGTCTATGTGCAACATTGCTTGTTGAAATGTCAATGATGATTTACTGCAGAGGTCATGTGAGGTGCGTGTTTTAAAGGTACTTCGAGAGACTTTGTGAAGATTCTCATTATGTATTTGATGCAACCTGATTTCATAATTGGTTCCTCCAATAGTGAGTCTTAGGAGATTTTGTGGATAAAATTCAGCCATCAAAATATTAACCAAAAGCCATGCACTTTGAAAGTTTTCACAAGGTGAAAAATATAATTTTTAAAGAATATTTAAAGAATATTGATACAATAATTAATATAATCATTTATTTTAGCAAATATATTGTCAACCAGACCTACTGTACATGGGCTTTCTACATGTTTTTGTTCATTTTATTTTTTAACACAAAGATATCTCAAACGTTTTGGCAGGTTGTTTACAGTAATTATTTTGTAATTGTCATGATATATGAAAAATGAGTTTCATTTTTAAAGAACACTTAAGGACTTCATAAACACTATTTATATACAGTATCGATTTGCCAACAGTTTTCTCTTCATGTATGTCTGTTATCGTTGACACCAGACACTTCTGACACACACTTTTCTTTAAACTCTGCTAAAATGATCACATTTTATTCGTCACATTTATCATTGCTCTGTGAAATTTTGTTGCTGACATCCTGTCATTTCGATCAGGAGTTGCGCGTTCATGCATATTCGTCACACTGACCAACAGAAAAGCTGCTTGTTTTGAAAGTGACTCTTTAGAGTTGTGCTTTATACTCTTTATACTGTACAGCACATCACAATGCTGCTTACAATGAACAGTGGAACTTTTGTTTTTCTTTCCTCTGAAATGTACCTGCACCTTAATAAACCTTTTCATCCATTTCCTTGGAGTCAGCACAAAGATTGTTTTATCCTGAACCAACTAGTTGGCTTAAAAAATGTCTTTATAATTAATCCATAAAGCCAAATACTTCACCTCTAGGTGAGTCCATTGGCAGTCCTCCAGGGAGTGAACTGAATATGTTTGGGCTGTCCTCGGCCCTGCGCGTGCTGCCTGTGATCACACAATGGATCCCGGCCGGGGAAGTGGGCTTGGGCCAGATGGGGAGAGAAAGATAGCAGAGGCGGGATGGGAGTTGGAGACCCGGTAAGCGGGGAATCTGGCAGCCCGTTAGGGGACTCTGTCCTGGAAGCCCATTGTTCGGGAAAGGAAAAACACAACAACAACAACAATATAAAAAGCAGTGACACTTCCCGAATCTTTTTATATGATCACGCAAAGAACAATCGGCCAGGCGGAGCGCGTTGTTACGGGGATATTGGAGGAAGCTTCCCCTCTGAGACACTAAATGATCTTTTCACACCTCTTTCGAAAAATCATGCAGGAAGAGAGGTGAAAACAATGTAATTTGCTGACTAAGAGCAAGTGTGTTTGGCTCATTTGTGAGATTACAATGGCCTTTAGCCTAGTTCAGATATGAACAGAACTGTTAAACTGGAAAATGGGGAATCCCGGATGGAATACATTTTGTACATAAATTAATGGATCATACATTTAGTTTGATTGTCTATGCCACGAATTAGTTATATATACAGTATATATATTAGTGCTGTCAAAATTAGTGCGTTAACGCATGCAAAATATTTAAATAATTGAAATATTAACACATTTAAAAAAAATGTACGCAATTAATTAGATTTTTTTTTATTCCTATTGTGGCCGACGTGTGTTCAACGTGCAAAGAAATATGGATAAGACCAAGCAAGGACATTTAGAAGGAAAGTTTCAGTATAAAATAATTAATGTCGCATTACCATGCTATCCAGCGTTTCCTCCAGATTTTCATGTATGTTTCATTTTCAGTCTTTCGACTTTTGTTTTAATGGAATTTGATACCACATACCGAATGGAAAGAAAAAACCTCTGGATTTCGTGACTCGGTGGTCCTTTAAGGTAATCAAAAATCGCTGTTTACATTGTAGCCTTCTAATCAGAGTATTATCTTAATCATATTAAAATCGGAGTATTAGTGTTCATGTAAATGTACTCTGAAAGTGGCAGAGGATCTCACAAGCTATCAATGACAGCGCATTCCTCCGCTATAATTCCATGAGCTCTCAAATGTTTCATTAGTTTG
>NC_079452.1:51266162-51348662 GCF_903798145.1 Danio aesculapii | reverse complement strand
GCAAAAAAGTGCAAGGTAAAAAGTAACATAGTTAGAGATATTTGCTACCAGATGTATTTTTAGTTGTTAGGCACTCACATGAAAATATACTCGTAATTTTTATTTTTTTGTTTTTTTTTTACCATGCTGACACTGACACAAGAGATAGAGAGGTTGCACAATCAGCTAAAATGTTGCTAGAATTGGTTTGTATGTATGGGTGATATACTCTCACTGGCCACTTTATTAGGTACACCTTACTAGTACTTCAGAACTGTCTTTATCCTTCATAGCATAGATTCAGTAAGGTACTGGAAAAATTCCTCAGAGACTTTGGTCTGTATTGACATGATAGCGTCATACAGTTGCTGCAGATTTTTTGGCTGCACATCCATGATTCTAATCTTCTCTTCCACCACCTTCCAAAAATGCTCTATTTGATTGAGATCTGGTGACTGTGGTGGCCATTTGAGTACAGTGAACCCATTGTCATGTTCAAGAAACCAGTCTGAGATGATTTGCGCTGTATGATATGATCGCGCGTGTCTTCATGCCTAAATGCTTCAAGACTATGTCTTCATGTCTAAATGCTAAAATGCCTAACATGCCTAAGTTGCTGTCATGTGTTTGGCTGATTAGAAATTTGTGTTAATAAGCAGTTGGACAGGTGTACCTAATAAAGTGGTGAGTGTACATTGCATCACCAAAAATGATTGCGGTCATGTCCATGTATTGTGTGATAAGTCGATATATTGATTATTGTGACAGGCCTGATGTCCGAGCAAACACAGGTATTTTAATAATGCAGTTTTTTGGGGTTTTTTTCCCCCATGCAATTGGCTAATTTGTCCACTGAAAAGGCAGTACCTGGTGACAGAAAACAAAACTTTATGAAAACACGATAACAGGGTAAACATTTTACAAAACTCTGGTTACACTGTGGCTGTGTGGCCACTAAATAGTTTTTGCCTCATGATGTCAGCATGTATGCTGTTTTGTCCTTTCTGACTGCCCAACACGAATGGATTCACACCAAATTCAAAAGATGTGATTGAGGTGAATTTTGTGTGTTTATTGCAAACTTGTTGCACATTCTCCGTCTTTTGCACCAGAAGATGTAATCCGACTTTTTCTCACGTTTGCATTCACTTATATGTAATTTATTTTGATGTAAACCCAGCATACAAGGCTGCCTGGTTACCATCTGTGCCTGTTAGTTCGGTGTTCTCTTAACATGCATCATAGTGCTTTTTCATGTGGCTTGAGATTTTATTCATTTATTTTTTAAATAAGGCAGGGAAAATTGTTTATAAAAATATTCATGTACGTGTGAGCAAGGATTTGAAGGAATGGAAGAATGGCTGGTGAAAATTCTGCTTTACCATTAAAGCGGTAGTCACCATTATTTTTAAGCCCAAGATTTATGACCTTGAATTTGCTTAAAGGCAAGATTTACCCATAAAAACTGAGAGGAAAAATAAAGCAAGAATTCCATTTCAAAGTTAAGACCTTTAAAGTTAGCATTTAGTGAAATGTTCTAGTTTGAACTACATTAAAATAACAGCTAAATGATTTTCAATGATCCTTCTGCAGTTACCACTGTGCATTATCATTTTGTAAATGAACCGTAACAATTCTGATTGCTTGATTGATTACGACACTAGTTAATTTTAAGAGATGTCTTTCAAAAACCTAAGAATTATTAATATGTCCATTATTTTTTTAAAGCGTGTTTTGTTATCTCTTTGAACATCGCAGCTGAGAACAGCTCTTGAATAAAACACAAGTAACACAGCAACAGGTCGCACCACTTTCATTTCACTTTAAATATTTATCAAGAATAAGATGCTCTGTTACTGCCTGGACACGACCCCAAGCGTTCCTTCCATCATAACTCGTTTAACTAACCGAAATCTGTCAAACAAGACCTGCCAAGTATTTTTATTTAGCCTGTTGGCATGTTATCTTAAATATTCTGTTGAAGCACGCCGACCTCCTGTTGACCTTGTTGATGAAATAAACTATTCAAGTGGCCTCTTCACCAAAGGTATGATAAACAAATATGCATCTGAGACTTGTAATATCTGACATGCTTTTTTGTTTGTTTGTGCAAATGCATTTAGTTTTCCCCTGGAGTGCTCTTAAAAAAAATGCTTTGACACATTCTGGCAGGTCATTGTGATCTCTCTTTTTACCAGGCGAAACATGACGTAATGGCTTGGCAGTGCATGCTAATCCCTCCATTGGAGATCAGTTGGACTTCTCCCAGTCGGAAAGCACTATGTATAAAAGCTTGCAAGAGCCAAGCACAAAGCATGCAGCCCAGCAGGTGAGGTGAGAAAGGTAGTGAAACACAACGGCAGGTGTCGTATGACGGTTCGTAATACACTCCGACAAACAGTCTTTCCGGAGCTCGCCCGTCTCTCGTTCGTTCGCTCGCTCGCTCGCTCTCATCTCTCTCTCGGGTTCACGGGGTGATGTGTGTTTTTACATGGGGGAAGAAAGAGAGGGCTTTTTTGTTGTCTGGCTGAACTTTGGGATTTCGGCTCTGGCAGAGTTCAGCTGGGTGTTAGGTCAAGCCGCTTTCACTGCGCCTCGCTTTTTGAAAGGCAGGTTCATATAACGCCAACTCATGGCTGGGTTGCGGAAATGCTAGATTAATGAAGTCGATTGTGGAGGACCCTTTGGCCCCACAAAGCTGGTGGCCCTCTGAAATCTCAATGAGCCTACTGACACCCAAAACAAGACCCTTTTTTTGTGTGTGGGCATCAGGGGGGAGCAGAGTCATGCGGAGATTGATTCAGAACATTTTTTACGTTACGCGCAGCCTGATGAATAGAGATACTTTTTCATGCGATGAAGTCACTGAACTGAATCCAACCCTCCAAACCCCGGCTGTCTGAAGGACATTATCTGCATCCTTTGATTTGAGAGGGTTTTTTTTTTTTTCCGGCGCAGCCTGTTAGCAGCACTTTTAACAAACAAATATTATTTACTCGGCTCCTGCCAGTGCTGTTTGAAATGGGATGAATAACCTGCGTGTGCTTTCTCATACAGTATGCATCAATCCCAGGAACTCCGGCTAATCCTGTGGAAGGGATTTTAGCGCTGGTTTTCTCACTGCCTGTCATTATAGTATGATCATGCTAAAAAATAAAAACAAAGGCTTGAGAAAAAAAACAAAAAACAATGTGGTGGCAAATGGTGAGGCTATTAGTTTAACTGCACTTCTCAGTAGTCAGTTAGCTTCGCTAGTTATTAAATTGTAGCTTTTTGTGTGCGCAAAGCTATTAGTTTTGCTATGTTTCTCAGTAGTGAGGTTTATGGTGACCATTTTCCAGCATTATTTCTCCTGGTATTTTGGCAATCAAGTGGAGTGTGTGTTTGCTATCATCTTATGAAAATCAGAGCTAGCAATGTGCTCTTTGCAAATTAAGTGTGTGAGTCTGTGTGTTTCTTTCAGATACAGTATATCCAGAAAGTATTCATAGCGCTTCACTTTTTCCACTTTTTTTTTTGATGTTACAGCCTAATTCCAAAATGGATTAAATTAATTTATTTCCTCAGATTTCAGCACACAATACCCCATAATGACAATGTGAAAAAAGATTTTTTTTAAAATAAAAAACCTGAAAAATCATATGTACTTAAGTATTCACAGCCTTTGCTCAATACTTTGTTGATGCACCTTTGGCAGCAATTACAGCCTCAAGTCTTTTTGAGTATGATGCCACAAACTTGGCACAGCTGCTGTCTTTGGGAATTTTTGCCCTTTCCTCTTTGCAGTACCTCTCAAACTTTATCAATTTGAATAGGAAGCGTGATGCTCAATAGGATTTAGGTCTGGGCTCTGGCTGGACCACTCAAAGACATCCATCGAGTTGTTGTGAAGCCACTCCATTGATATTTTGCCGGTGTGCTTTAGGTCATTGTCCTGCTGGAAGATGAACCGTCGCCCCAGTCTGAGGCCAAGAGCACTCTGAAGCAGGTTTTCATTCAGGATGTCTCTGTACATTGCTGCATTCATCTTTCCCTCTATCCTGACTAGTCTTCCAGTTCCTGCTGCTGAAAAACATATATTCACTCTAAAGAGTTCATCTTAAGTCTCATTAGATCAGAGAATTTTGTTTCTTATGGTCTGAGAGTCCTTTAGATGCCTTTTGGCAAATTCCAGGCGGGGAGTGGCTTCTGTCTGGCCACACTACCATACAGGCCTGATTGGTAGATTGCTGCACAGATGGTTGTCCTTCTGTAAGGTTCTGCTCTCTCCAAAGAAGAACACTGGAGCTCAGACAGAGTGACCATCAGGTTATTGATCACCTCTCTGACTAAGGCCCTTCTCCCCCGATCACTCTGCTTATGATTGGCCGGCCAGAAACTAGGAAGAGTCCTGGTGGTTCCAAACATCTTCCACTTACGGATGATGGAAGCCATTGTGCTCATTGGAACTTTCAGAGCAGCAGAAATTTTTCTGTAACCTTTCCCAGCCTTGTGCCTCAAGACAATCCTGTCTCGGAGATCTACAGATAATTCCTTTGTCTTATGCTTGGTTTGTGCTTTGACATGCACTGTCAACCCTGGGACTTTATATAAACATATGTATGTCTTTTCAAATCATGTCCAATCAACTGAATTTACCACAGGTGAACTCTAATTAAGCTCTAATTAAACATAAAATGTTGAAAAAAGGAAGCGCTATGCATACTTTCCGAATGCACTGTAAATACCTCACAGGTTGTCTGTTGAAATGTTTTTTTTTTTTTAAAGATTTTTGTACTCAAATCAGTGTTATTTTAGTATCTTTGTAAAATTAAAACAAAACTAGACATCAGCAATCA
The DNA here is from genome assembly GCF_903798145.1 of Danio aesculapii. Lineage (NCBI taxonomy): Eukaryota > Metazoa > Chordata > Actinopteri > Cypriniformes > Danionidae > Danio > Danio aesculapii. Next base: position 51,343,845 of record NC_079452.1, on the reverse strand, counting down.
GTATTTAGCATACTGATTACTGTTATCTATTTTTGTTTTAATTTTACATTTACAGAAAAGTTTTATCAATTGTGTTGTGTTTGTATCATATTGATTTTTATTTTGGTATGCTAAACATCTCTATGGTGTGTTATCTACCATCATCATTTGATCAATGAGAAGGTTTTCTTTGCTAGTAGCATTTTGTTTGTCAGTTATGTCCATGCCAAAGACTCATTTACACTTTTTTTTTTTTTTTTTTTTTGGATGAATTTTGAATGAATTATTCACCTCGATTCAGGCTAATTTAAGAATGCATGTTCAAAATAAAGTGAAGTTCTGGTTCTGGATTGTATTGATCATGTCTAGAACTGTATCCAGGTTAGTGGCCGTATGCTTTCCTGGCTGCTTGAATAGCACTAAGGGGAAGCTATTATTTGTTTTAATTTCATTTTATTATTTGTGACATGAAAATGCACCCTAGTGCATCCATTAAAGATCCACACACACATACACACACGAACACAAAGAAGGGAGGCCATGATAACAGCTGTCTTTTATTCTGTGCCGAACAGGATCTAACACCACAGGAGTGAATCTGGGTCAGAATACTTGGGAGGCATGAATATCAAATGGAGTTCTGAAACTGGTGAATTAATATGTCTTTCACTGGTGACATTTTCTGCTGGCATATGGCAGCGAGCTCATGGGAGAGCAGGGCCTTTTTGATGAATATTTTTGAGTCCAAAACTAAAGGACGGTTCTGGGCATATGTCGCCGTCTGTTTTTTGCCTTGTGAAATGATAATGCAGCAGTCGCGCTTCATCTGGATGTAGCGGTGCTGAGGAAACAGTCCAGCTAGTCATTAACCCTTGTTGTGCAAAGTGAGGGAGCTGTAGAGACTTCTGACAATCTCTTTGTTTGTGTGTCTCTCAATTTTGCTTATACTTATATTTGCTTATAAATATGCAAGCAAATGTCACTTGTATATTTTAGTCACATATTTTTATTTTCTGAAAAAAGAAGTAATTTGAAGTTGATTTGAAGACTTGTTCACCCACTTAGACAGAAAGAGACAATCTGGCTGACCAACCTTTTTTTTACGTTTCATGTATTAGCTGTATGCTTTAGGTTTATTTAAGTTAACACCACCCTTCAAATGTTTGCAGTATTTATAAGAAATAAAAATAAAAACTCATTTGAATTGATTTTGATAATGCATTTAGACACAAATTTCAGTTCCACATTCTTCCTGATGCATATGCACAAATTTATCCCTTGAAGAAATGAGGTATGAGGTTGTCACTGTGGTGTTACCTTTTCAAAAGTTACACATTTGTACATAAAAGGTCCATATTGGTACCCCAAAGGCAGACTGGCCATCTAACAGACTGGGCAGTTTCCTGATGAGCCGACTTACTTTTTGGGCCGGGCTGATCATCTTCTTATGATCTTATTGGCCCATAAAATACTTAGCAGCCTATCCATTTGCCTAATTAATTGACAATGCTGGGATCTGTGACACTCTGAAAGTAAAATGTTTATTTATTTTTTTCAGACAGACTGGCCCATGTGACACATAATCTGCAGTCCATTGGTTCTTTTCTTTGACATTTATTGACCCAATAACAAACTCTCATTCCGTGTGAGCATCCAGCATCGGTGTGTATTTGAGAAAATAGGCAAGAGTCACGCCTGTTTCACACCGCACGCGCAAGCAGTGAGCAGGCATTTGCCTTTCACACCGGCTGCATCTGCAGCACTGTTTCACAAATCAATCTATCTCTGTCTATTCTATCTAGTTACCTATTTATATAAATACACTTTTTTTTTTTACTTTTCATCTGCATCAAGGCCCACTGCAACTTCCTGCTATGCTGTTTCTTTAACCTGCAAGTCTTTATTTTACAAATTGTATAGATCCTAAAGAACTGTATGCTTCTCAAGCTCTATGAGGAGTGTCATTAATGTCTTTTCAGGTCCACTATGTCAGAAGACAATTGCCTGTGGTCTTATGTAATTATATTTTTGATTGTCAGGATGATGTAGGCCTATAGTTATAATATTTATAGAATATTATATATATATATATATATATATATATATATATATATATATATATATATATATATATATATATATATATATATATATATATATATATATATATATAATTTTTTTATTTTATTATAATTTTTTTTGGTTTTGAAGTTTGGACCCAAATAAATATTTGTTGCATTTTTTGGGGGTTAATTTGATCGACTATATAAAATCTTTAAGCTAAGTTTTGATGTTTCACTATTGAGATAATATTAATAATTATAATATATTTTATTTGTATTGCACTTTTCTCATGCTCAAAGTGCTACAAGGTAAAAAAAAAGTATAACAATAAGATAACAATAGATCACACATTAAAAACACTCCAAAAGAGAGTCTTAAGAAGCTTCTTAAACGTTTACATTTTACATCTGATACATTGATTTTATTCTTTATTGTTTATGTATCTTTATTTTGTTAATCAACATTAACTGTGTGAGTCAGCAAGTAGTTTTTGTAATGTTCATTTTTTAAATATAAGCTCCCTCAAAACACACAGGCACACACACAAGATGGACTTCCAGTGTGGATTATAATTTTATTATAATAATAAATTTAGATTTTTTTTTTTTAGTTGGTTTACATATTCAAGGCTGTGCACAGATGGGTAGCATTCTGATTATATGTAGTGGGCTGCTGTTGCCTAAAATTCCAGGGCCGACTTTTTAATTTTTAAAAAAAAAAATTTTTCAGTCCAGCCCTGCTCGGAGGTATATGTTAATACCTACAAATTTCAAGATGTACACTTAGGTACTTTTTAGGGGTTACTATGTAACTTGAGAGATCAGTAAGGACCCGTTAGTCACAAATGTGTACTTTTTGAAAAGTTACCACCCCAGTGACAGTTCTCGTACCTTTATTTCTGAGACTGTGATATTGACTTGCATGTATTGAATCATTAATGACCACAGTTTTAGCTATCTTGCTATCTTGACCTAAGGGTGAGCAAATAAACAGCACATTTTCATTTCGGGGTGAACAAAAGATGCAGTCAACAAAATTGAATCATGTATATATTAAACAAATGTGTAAATACTAATATATTTATCGTTAAAGTTGTCTTTTGAAGTTATTGTTTAAAGAGATATTTTACCCAACACTTTAAATTTACTCTCCATTCACTCACCCTCAAGTGCTTACAAACCTCTATGAGTTTCTTTTTTATGTTTAATACAAAAGAAGATATTTTGAAGAATGGTAGAAACCAGTAACCATTGACATGCGTAGTAGGAAAAACAAATACTATACAAGTCAATTTACCAAACATTTTTCTAAATAACTTATTTTACATTTAATGGAAAAATTAAATGAATCAATCAACGAACGAATCAATGAACAAACTTGTTTATAACTGGTGAGGAAATGATGACAAATGTTTTTAATACGTTTTAAGTGAGCTATCCTTTTAAATGTGCATGGGCTCATTGTCTGAAGGTTAGCCAATAACATCAAGCACTTGCTGGAACCAGAAAGTGTTTTCCAGTTTTAGTGAGACTGTAGACTTAGCTTAGTAAAACCATTTGAGCCTGAAACTAATAGTCAAGTTGATGACCACAAATCCCACGGTGCTTTGCGGTCAGGTGCACTGCAAGGCTGATACCTGACATTTCCAGCGTCATCTCAGAGTAATGCAATTTGTTTATTAGACTTGGATCGAAGAGGTCAGGGCAAACTCTCAAGCGTCTTTAGCTGAGGCGGACTGATATTGTGATAGACAGTAGAAGAAAGCAGTATTCAGCAATCTCTGTATGGGACTTTAAAATAAAAAAAGCTAAAGTCAGAAATTAATTATCCATCTGAAGCCAATGTAGTGGAAAATGTAATTCATAGAACAATTATGGAAATAACGTGCTTAAATGAAGTATATAACACACACACACATGCACACACTCGCATCAATTGAGTCCAGCTTATGTTTTGCAGCAATTGAGTGTAATAGCACTTCTTCAGCTTGTAGCATTTTCAATTCAATCAAAATTTCATAAAGCATTTACACTTGTAACAGGTGGCAGACTAGGACATTTCTAGTTGTTAATGGTTTTTAGTTGTTTCAATGACTAAACCTTGACTTTCTACAAGGCTGTTTTTGATTGTCTTTGTGTGGTGTAATTGCTGCTTTTTTGTACGTGTAAAGCTATGGTGTTCCATATTACTGTTGATGAATAGCAAGTTTTTATCCTTTCAGTTCAGTACATGGAAATGACATTCCATGAGCCTCAAACACTGTTGTTTCCTCGTTCACATGTAAATTCTGTGAGTGTAAAATCACAATAAAAAAACAGACCAATAAGAACAAAACACAGACTGTTAGATTGCACATGGGATCATGAATGCGTAGGCTGGATTTGATTGGACACAATATTTCTTTAGGAGATTACAACTATCATATATAGACTTGGAAATGTGATCAGACCCTAAATAGTGGCACCTGTGTGCAAACACTCAAAGAAACGAGCTGTTCTCAGTCAGCCATCTGTTGATAGTGTGTCAGAGTGCAAAATGCAAGGTAGACAGATTCTCAATTTATTCAGTGCCACCCCGAAGAGACATAAGGTTTGTTTAATTGTATATTTTGTTAGTTTAACATACATTCATTCATTTTCCTTTGGCTTAGTCTCTTTATTCATCAGGGGTTGTCACAGTGTAATGAACCGCCAACTTATCCAGCATATGTTTTACACAGCGGATGCCCTTATTCACACACATACTCAATGGCCGATTTGATTTATTCAATTCACTTATACCGCATGTCTTTAGGACTGTGAGGGAAACCGGAGCACCAAGAGGAAACCCACGTGAACATGGGGAGAACATGCAAACTCTACACAGTAATGCCAACTGACCCAGCCGGGACTTGAACCAGCGACCTTCTTGCTGTGAGGTCACTGAGCCACCGTGCTGCCCTTAGTTTAACATGTGTATAGTTTAACATGTATATTAAACTGCTGAGTATAAGAGTTTAATGCATGATTATGCATCATGTCATTTCACTCAGCTCTTACTGTCATTTTTCTGGAAAGGACACCACTACACCTTTACAATAATCAACTGTTTATGCAAATGTTTATATTAGTTCCTATCTGTGTTTGCATACATGTTAAAGCTTTACATTAAAGGTGGCCATAGATAATTTTTTTTAAACTAGATTAATCTCACTGTAATCTTGGAATTAATCTAGATTAAAATGGCTCATTTGAAATCTGCCGAAGGCGTTCAGCGTATGTGTGCTTCCCAAATAATGACTCAATATAAGTCTTTGAGAACGGGTTTCTCAAGCCAGGTGGTGCATTAGACCAGAGGCTCATCTCCTGTTTCCAAAAAGCATCACAAACTGCTTGAGAAACTGTTCTACTATGATAATTGGGGATGAAAATAAATGATGTTCAATAAGATGTACTTGTATTTACTAACTGTTTATTCAATTAAACATGAATTTTGAACTGTAGGCCTACAAAATGGCCCGTTTCCACTGAGTGGTACGGTACAATTCGGTTTGGTACACTTTTATGGCTGTTTCCACTGTCAAAAGGCGTACCGAACCGTACCGTACCACTTTTTCGGCACCCTTTCGAAAGGGTACCAAACACGAAAAAGGGTACTAAAAGACGGAGCTAGACGCGCAGCTGAACGCTATTGGTTTACAGAGATACTGTACGTCATTCGCTTGCGCAACAAGCCAGAATGAAAACAAAAAACCTGCCATGTTTAAAATACACAGCCGAGAGATTACAGCGTAATTATATATACATATAATAACAAGCCATGGTTGACCCAGGCTCAAACAAACCTTGTCGTCGTTTTGATGAACAGCCAAAAGGGTACCCTTGCTAGTGGAAACGCAAGCCTGATAAAGGTGACCTGAACCGTACCGTACTGTACCAGTCAGTGGAAACGAGCCATAAGTTCGAAACAGCTATTTATTTATTTTTTACCTTAATCCGACTAAACTCATAACTGAACTTAACGGAAATGGAATAAAGACGTAGAGTATGCATATTTCAGTGGCATTATTGAAGTAAACACGTCAATTTAAACTTTTACCGACTTTTCGCCATATTTTCCGACAAGATCCACACTCCAAGTAAAGGACACGCATACACACACACACACACATCGTGAAATGCGGAAGTTTTTTTCCTTCCATTTAGGGTGCGTTATTAAATTTCTTGACACTCTCAGCAGTCCTTACTCCTTATTTGCATCAAATACACCAGTTTGTCAAGGGGGCATGAATGAAATGTTTATGAGTAAAAGTAAAAAACTGCCGAACTGCAGTTAAAATCACCCAAAATTACAGGAAACCCTTCCATGAATGCACTTCACTTAAACACCTTCATTATATTATTGTCTATTAAGGCAAATAACTAGATTACAGATGTCCATGTAAACGTAATCAGTAGTGTCTTCGAGGGTAAGTGAAAGATCCAGAAGGGCATCCTGCTGATTTGATTCAGAAGGCACTTTTTGTCAGACGGCTCAACGGTCAGCTATACATCCGTGCTAAAATATCAAGGTGAAAGTCATTATAGCTTGCGTAGAATGAACCCAGTTCCCAAACCAACTTTGAGAATAGATTATTGGCGAAATTTTGTTATCGCGTGATAAGAGTTTCACTTAAATGCAGCACGTTAACGCCGGTAACGGCCCACCACTACTTTATTTACAGTGTTATTTGTTACTTTAACTTCAAAATCTCTCACACTCACTCATGCACACACACACAAATACATAAAAAAATTAAGTCTTCCAAATGCTTTGCAGTCATTAAATGAAGTAGCACTTCTGCTGCATTTTTTTTCAATTCAATCAAAATTTCATAAAGCCATGTTTTTACTCTCGTAACCGATGGCAGACTATGACATTTCCAGTGTTGAGTTGTTTCAATGACCAAACCTTGACTTTGTATGAGTCTGTTTTTTTTTTTGTTTTTTTGAAGAGCTTGTGTCTTTGTTTTACAAGTGTTCACGTCTGCTGAGGATGACGGTGTAAAGCTCCAGAAAACACACACCAACTCTCTTTCAATACTCTCTCTTCCCCAACACCCCCAGCTCTCGAAGCCCTACAGCACACAGAAGCACTTTATACCCGAATCAAGTCACCCTTCTCCCTGTTCGCGCTCCATTGGGAACACTTCTCTCCTAGCGCTCTCATTGGCATGCTAAAGAACTCCGATATTTTTGTCTGACATATTAAAGAAGGAATTAAGCGGAGCTATTGAGGGGCTTATGTCCTAAGCATTTTACTTTTTCATGCCTCTTATTTGAAAACCAGCCAAGTAGATGAGTAGAAAAGATGGGGAGGGAAGCGAACAGAGAGGGAGCTTATTGACAGCGCTGTGGCCCAGTCTCACTGAGGGACAGGCCCGAACAATACGCTGACTGTTAGCCGAGGCCCGGCGATACTGTAGTGCGCCGAGAAATAAGTGTCCTTTCTGTGCTTGTTTTTTCTCCCTCTCTCCCAAGAAAGCTGTTACAATGAAACCAAGTCTAAAGCAGCAATTTGTAAGTCAAGAGCCTGGCAAAGTGGATTGTAATGGGGGGAGGAGAGAAGCTGGAGGAGATTGGCTCCTGGAACTGCCACCACTTGTTCCAAAATCTTTGTTCAGCGCTAGGGGAAACTCTGCCCGCTGTAGTGCCCTGCTGTCCTTCACAAGACCACTAGTGTTCTCCCTTGTAGATCACTGGATACTTCTCACTTTATCTCTCTGCTATATATTAGGTATACTCAGGGATCTAAATTAACCTTTTTCTTGGTAGCACCGGTGCTCCTAACTTAAAAAATGTAGGCACAGCAGACAAAATTTAGTCGCATTCACCAAAAATTATGATCATCGTTTTATACTAACAGATTCTATTATATATTAACACTTTAATCACAACTAACAAATAAACAAAAATCTGCATGCGCTCACTGGCCCTGCACCCACTGCTTGACGTGAATGAGATGAACTGAATTAACAATAATAACTGTGCTGTTCTCACCGGTGGTGTCTGATATTGCACAGATGATATTGACTAAAACGTATTATTTGCATACGTCATCTTAATAGCAATAATGGTATTTTCATGAGCTGCAATATTAGTTTCATCTCAGTGAATGCATGCTCTTTAGCGATGGTGAACGTGGTGCCAGTCGCACGACTGACAGCATCGTGATTATTAAATGAAGGACTAAATAACGTTAGAACATCTCGTGCTTAAAATGTGTAGATTCAGTGGCAAACACTGTTACCTGAAAACTCCATCCCACCGGCTTTACGGTGAATGGCTTTAGTTATTTTCATAGCAGACTTGAAGCCGATGGAAGTCTTTTATCCACTCTTCGAAAAGTGTAGATGGTGGATTAACATTCACCACATGATCGGAAATCTGATGTGCCATTGTTTGTAACTTTAGGTAGTTTCTAAAACTAAATCTGCCAGTGTTGTTTTCATTCTCTCTGATCCAGACCTTTACGTTTTCACGACTGTGGCACCCTGTCATCGGAGTGATTGACAGCTGATATTAACCAATCCATTCGCGTTCTGTTCTTGCGCAGTGGGTCAATAAGAAGAGCTTTGAAGGCGGGGCAAGCATTGCGGGCTTTGTTTACTGCAGCAATTTGACATGTCAACAGTTTTAAACCAATCCTGAGCGCTGCATTTGGTGTTTTTAGGTGCAAAGATGCTTAATGCGTGAATGCCTCCTAATTCCACGCATGTGGTGAACGTTTTGCTGTGAAAACTGGGCGCATGACATAAATTTTATACTCTCGCGCAAATGCTCCAAAATATATTTTGAGGTCGCATGGATAAAATTTCATCCGCATATGCGACCAAAACCTATATACTTTGTATTGATTGTCTTGTTAGTTAACAGTATGTTATGCATAAGCTATCAATGAGCATTACATTTTGTTAAAGTTTGACCAAGTTAATCAAAACAAGAAAAAAAGTTTACTTTTTACATTAAAATAGATTTTTATTTACTTTTTTATTATTTTCTTTTTTTATTAGAATGTGTCCAATTCAATTGTATCTTTTAAAAAATATATATATATTGTTGTTATTTCAAAAATCATCATACCCTGTGAAAATCTGTGCCTTTACTCACATTACAACCTACTTTCAAAAGACCTTCAGGATAAAGGTGTAGAAAGGCACAGGTTAGGAGAAGGCTTCAAAACATTTCAAAGACTGGAGAAGTTATTTGGAATGTGATTTTGATTTTAGGCTGTACACATAAAAATATCCAAAGATGCTTATAAGTAATAATAATTTTAAGTTAAGTGGTTGTTAACCATGTATTTGGGCTGAGTTTAAACAAACAATTTAAGTTGAACATAACTAAACTTGATTTGTTTAAATTTAACACAAATAAATAGTTTGCGACAGTTTTTGTTCAACAGTTATGATGAATAGAGTAATTATTTCAAAAGTGTCAAAATTTATTTATTGACATATTCTTATTAAATGACAACTTATTTACATTATAGAATGTTTTTTTATAAGTTGTTTACATTTTAAGACTTTATTTAAAAAAGAAAATGTGTTACCAGTGGTGGAAATAGTGAAAAATCATAATTAAGTAAAAGTACCATTACTTGCCTAAAAATGTAGTGTGAGTTGAAGTAAACTGTTGAAAATATTACTCAAAGTATATGTAAAAAGTAGACCTTTCAAAAGCACTCAAGAGTAATGAGTAGTAAGTATTACGCTGTTAAAAATTTATGCATCTACGTACATGTAATTTGTGGATGTGTGTAAACGTAACATTCTGTAGTGCATTTAGTTATTGCCCAGCAGGCGCACAGCATCATATGACGTTAATATTAGGTTAGATTTAGGTTGTGATGTCAGGTGACCAAAATTTAATGTCTATCCAGCGTCTAAGGACAACGTTATTTTGATGTCCAATAATGATGACATTCATCTAAACAGTCTCTGGGTCATTGTGTGTAAAGATTTTAAACATGTTCTTGGACACTTTTAATGTTTGCAAACAGTTTGCTGCAATTATAAATCGCCCATGTCTTGAGGTAGTTCATTATGATTTACCTTCTATGTGCGATTTGATTGGACAGAAATCACAGGATTTATTTATTTTTTAATCCCCAGAGACATGAAAAAATAAAGTAGTGACTGCAGATTGAAGTAAAGTAGTGGAGTAAAAGTACCAATACAGCACTAAAAATGTGCTCAAGGGAAAGTAAAAGTACACATTTTGAAAAGTAGTAAATTACAATTGCTGAGAAAAACTACTCAATTAAATTAGTCTTTACAATACTTTACAAATAGTAGAGTATTTGTAATTAATTACTTTACACCACTGAATGTTACACACATACTATTTGCTATTTGGAATGTAAAAACTTTGAAGCTCAATATCTCAAAATCATTCAGAACGCAGATAGAACCTTATAATTCCAAAGTGACACAATGAAAACTATGGCAAGTCTCTGATACTGAATCAGAAGTAATCTATCATCATTTCTTTCCCAGAAACAACTCACAGGAAGCAAGTCTCCTTTGTATGTAAATTAGGACAATTATAGATTAGCATTATTATTCAGGAAAAAACGATTATTTTTCTGGCGCAGTTAACATTGCGCTATTACAGCTGTGTACATGTTCTAGTGATCATGGCAGCAGCAATTTATCAAATGATGGAGAAGAGCATTATATGTTCTTGACTGCGCTTTTATCTTTTTACAGAGATGTTTCAGGTGGATCCGTGTGGCAACATAATAAGTAATTAATAATAATAAGTTGATATATACAGTTCAAATGGCCTCTACATCCACCAGATCCAATTTGGTCTTATGCCCCCTAATACTGTTTATATATATATATATATATATATATATATATATATATATATATATATATATATATATATATATATATATATATATATATATATATATATATATATATATATATATATATACATATATATATATATATATATATATATATATATATATATATATATATATATACATATATATATATATATATATATATATATATACATATATATACATACACACACACACACACGCACACACACACACACACACACACACACACACACACACATATATATATATATATATATATATATATATATATATATATATATATATATATATATATATATATATATATAAACAGTTTTAGGGGGCATAAGCCCAAATTGGGTCTGGTGGATGTAGAGGCCATTTGAGTATAGTTGATTATAGTAAGTTTGCATCCAACTATTTTATGCACATTTAGGAATATCGCATAAAAATGCTTAATGGAATCCCCAAGGTGCGCATACTTTGAAAAAAGTACATTAAAAAATTATACACACAACTGAGTAGTGTAAACCTTTATCAGATAAGAAAACATGCATAAACTACAATGAAAACTCATTTACTGAATTAATCCCAGCATGCCCATAAAAAGATTTTGTTTTAACAGATCATGTGATAATAAAAATAGGCATGATGGTACTGCATTAATGGACAAAGCAGTGGACCTACCACAATCCTCAACATCTCAATTGGTCAGATGTTGTCTTTTGGTCATTCTAAAATTACTTTGCTAAAGTCCAATATCACTTTTAAGAAGACACCTCTGTCTTGATTGGCTGTGCTCTCAAAGAGCGGCTCATGGTGGTTTGTATAATGAGTAATTTATTATATTCTGAAAAAAAAAACACACACTGGCTTGTCATACCACAGCCAGTTCTATTTTTCTTTTTGATTTCTTAATTTATATTAATATTGATACGTGTTCTTTGACTCAATGGATCATAACTTTTACTTAATATTTTTAATATTCCAGTTTTGTTCTTAAACCTTAGTTGCATCTTTAGATGGAAACAAAGCTGTAGATGGACAGGTAGTCTGTGGTGTTTAAGAATGCCCAGTTGGTGCCAAGGAGCACACAGTGACCAAGACAAACTTCTGCACACCAGCAGCAGTCTGAACCACTGGTACAAGGCAGGAAATCCACACTGAAAACAAAACAAAAAAAAATCCCCAGATGATTCTTTTAAAGATAATTTTATTAAAAAAAAAAAAAAAAAAAAAAAAAAAAAAAAAATATATATATATATATATATATATATATATATATATATATATATATATATATATATATATACGTTAAGTGGTTATAAACAATTAATTTATTTGGACTGATTTTGAACAAATTAAGTTGACTATTATTACATTTAATTAGTTTGTTTAAATTCAACACCAATAAATTGTTTGCACCAGTTTTGCTGACATAATTTCTTTCAGTGCATGCTTTCATGTTGGTATTCCAAATTAGGACTATACATCACAGTGTTGCAGCAGAAATTTAGACTCACTAGACTAGGCAACTTATATTGTAGCCATATCTTGCTGCCTTTTAGCTTTTGCCTACAGTATTTCTGCAGTAGCTCATGTGCTACAAGGTTTGATGTTTAGTAATTGAAGATGCTTTTCTGCAGACCTCAATACAGACTGTATAATATAGACATCAACACAGACTGTATTGAGTGGGTATTTCAGTTACTGTTGCCTCTATTTGCTCGGACTGTCATTTTCCTCTGACCTGACATGAACAAGGAATTTTCACCTATTGAACTGCCACTTATTAGATTTTCTTTTTTTCTGACTATTGTCTTCAATTGTATAGATGGTTGTATAGTATGTGAAATGGCCAGTAGATCAGGCGTTTCTGAAGCATACGGCTCATGTGGCACCATCAACCATCAGCCACGTTCTTGTCACATGATGAATCAAAGCTTATCACCAACAGCACAAATGTAAATAATAATAATAACAACAATAAAATCAAACAAGCAGTTATTTACTTAATTACAGTTCATTGTATTACTAATTATTACTTTATTATTGATTGTTACTAATTATTATGTAACAATTTAGAGTAACAGTTTGTGATAATAATGACTAGCTTATTGCAGTACCTGCCTATTATTAAGATAATAAGATCTTATTCTACAGTTCTAATCCTACCCAATAACTAACCTAACTACCTTATTAATGATTGCTTAGCAACTAAAAGATGTTTATTGAGCTAAAAGTATTGGTTAATGTTTTGTTAAAGGAACATTACACCTTTTTGGAAAGAGGCACAATTTACATAGGGTTAAAGATTAAAAAAAAATATATAATTTATTTATTTTTATTTTTCTATTTTTTAATCCATTTAGCCGATCTCTTTGTCTGGCAGAAGCACTGTTAGCTTAGCTTAGCATAAATCATTGAATCAGATTAGACCATTAGCATATCACTCAAAGTTTTGATAATTTTCCTATTGTTTACCTACATTGTACCACATGATAATCAAGGGACTTTGTTGCTGTATTATGGCGGAAGCAGACAAAATGTTAATATGCAGCACCTGAAAACAGGCCCCAGCTATGTAACAGCACTGCATCATTTTATTGCACATGCTGCAGCAATGGTATGGTGGTTATGTTCCTTGATTATTACGCTGGAATGAGAGTATTTTCCTTGCTTCACTCACACAGAAAATAACAACTTTTCAGTTTCTGTCAGTCTTAGTACACAATGTAACTACAGAAGAATCGAATATTTAAATAGGAAAGTGATCAAAACAAGATGCTAATGGTCTAATCTGATTCAATGATTTATGCTAAGCTAAGCTACAAGTGCTCCCCCGAGACTCTGGTTTCAGCTGAATGAATTATTCCATTCAGAACAATTATTAAAAATAAATAAATAAACAAACAAACAAACAAACAAACATGGAGTGCTCCTTTAATAGCGTGAATTGTACATTAAAACAAACATGTGACCAAATATTTTTTTCTTGTCTTTGAAAAGACAAACAATCTCCAAGCCACAACACAAGATTCTACCTTCATTTCCACTGATCTTGCTTTCCGGCAGGACGTATAACTGTGTGTTTAAACATTTCAGACTCCCAGCAGCAGGGTGATAAATCCACTGGACTGTTCAGCAGCAAGAGAACGTTGCAGCATTCAAGAGATGCCTTGCCCTGCACTTTAGATGGCCGTTTATGACGGAGTCCCCAACCGCAATTACGGGAGCCTTGGGCTGCTACCGGAAACAAACCCACTGACACGTTGACAAAAATCCCTGCCCCGTGTTTATATGGCGTTTTGCAGAGAAATCGGAAAAGGTAATCATGTATGGAGGCCGGGGTTAAGAAGCAATGTAACAGTCTATTAACTTTAATATAGATATGTGGAATAAGCATATGCAGAGGCCCATTAGCATAAATCTTGGTTCCACACGAGCGGGTGTCCACAGTGCGGCACGGGCACACTTTCTCTCGGTGGAGAGTCTAATGACAAACACTGGATGAAGTGAGACTCTGCACTTGAGCTCTCAATTAGAGGCCCTGCTGTTTAGCAGCGCTCGCTCCCTCTCACTGCCACTTCTGAGATGCAAGGAGCAAATAGAGGACTGAAAGGCACAGTGGTAATGTTTTTATTTGTAAATAATGGTATGGGTGGCTGGGTGGCTTTAATATGTGCAGTGCAATAGAAGCAAACGTTATGAAGTGCTATGAATAGGAAAAGGCTTTGCACGATTGCTCTGTGATAAATATGTATAATATAAATTTGTCCAGTTACACTGTACTAATTTTCACTAAATGTGCATGGGAACAATTTTGGCATTGCTGATTATTTATTTATTTATTTATTTATTTATTTATTTATTTATTTATTTATTTATTTATTTATTTATTTATTTATTTATTTATTTAAATAATAAAATAATATAAAATGATATTAATAAATAAATAAAATAAATAATAATAATAATAATAATAATAATAATAATAATAATAATAATAATAATAATAATAATAATAATAATTTGTTACACTTGTTGTTATTATTTAGTTATATTAATTATTGACACCCATTTCTTTTTTGGCTTGAGGAAAATAGACCCTATTACAAAATTATTATTATTATTGTTATTATTATTGTTGTTATTATAGACAAATTAATAATAATAATAATAGACTAACAACTAATAATGATAACAATAATAATAACAATAATAATACGTTATACTATTGTTAATACTAATAATAATTTGTTACACTTGTTGTTATTATTATAGTTATATTAATTTTTGACTCACATTTTCTTCTTCTTCTTCTTCTTCTTCTTCTTCTTCTTCTTCTTCTTCTTCTTCTTCTTCTTCTAGACAAATTAATAATAATAGACCAACTAATAATAACAATAATAATAATACTTTATATTATTGTTAATAATAATAAAAAATGTAAATAAATGTATATAATTTTTTATAATAATAACAATAATACTTTATATAATTGTCAATAATAATAATAATTTGTTACACTTGTTATTATTATAGTTAAATTAAATATTAACTCACATTTTTCTTTTTGGCTTGAGGAAAATAGACCCTATTACAAAATGACAAATTATAAATAAAATTACAATTTATAATAATGACACTTTATATTATTGTTATTATTATTATTATTATTATTATTATTATTATTATTATTGTATTATTATTATTAATAATGTGTCACCCTTGTTGTTATTACCATAGTTATAGTAATTATTGACACCAGCAATAAAAATGAGAAACTGACGCATCATCACTCCACTAGCAGATTCGCACTACGTCACCGATTTTGATCGCGCCCCAAAAATTATTTTATACACGGAAGATGAAATCAGCTGACAAAAGCTTTCCTCCGGGTGCTCCGGTTTCCCCCACAAGTCCAAAGACATGCGTTATAGATGAATTAGGTAAGCTAAAATGACCGTAGTGTATGTGTGTGAATGAGTGTGTATGGGTGTTTCCCAGTGATGGGTCGCAGCTGGAAGGGCATCCACTGCGTAAAACATATGCTGGATAAATTGGCGGGTCATTCCGCTGTAACGACCCCAGATTTATTAAGGGACTAAGGCGAAAATAAATAAAATGAACAATAATAATAATAATTTTATAGTAATATTCATCTTTTGCCACTCTTTTTTTTCTCTCTCTCTTTGAAATGGGCCTTTCTTTAGTAGTGTGTTGTTGTTTTTCTTGATTCATAGTAAATCAGAGGATATTTGGGAAGGTCTGACAGCACACATAGAACTTTATAAGGAAAAACAGACAATAGTGAACAAGTAATTGAGACAAAAAGGTTTGTCAGAGGAAAGAAGGCCTGGGTGTAGGAAAAAGGAACACTTTCCATTTTGTTTGATTCATCATCAAAGAGGACTGAAAGGATGCTGAAACAAGAGAGATATTCCTGACTCGACTTTCTGTAGTCCCTCACTACAAAACTCACTTCTTACTGTTTGATGTTTTACTCAGAGAGGCTTTCAAAAGAACAGATGTGCTTAGAACTTCCAGGAAAAAAAGGAAAGGACACAGGAAAGAAGATTAATCGTGTCACGCGCAGGCCTTTTCTCATTGTTTACATTCAAAAACAATCATTTGTTTTCTTCTTTGGCTCATTGTTGTTGTAGTAGTTTGCTATTGTCATCATCATTGTTGCAACTTTTATCTTTCTTCCACGGTTACTGTTGGTTTGTGGTGTTGTCATTCATTACCTACGTTATTTGAAATATGTATTGTTAAAATTATTTATTCATTCATTTTCATTTAGCTTAGTCCCTTTATTTATTAGGGGTCGCCACAGCGGAATGAACCGCCAACTTATCCAGCATATGTTTTACGCAGTGAATGCCGGGGCTTGAACCAGCGACCTTCTTGCTGTAAGGTGACAGTGCGATCCACTGAGCCACTGTGCTGCCCTTATTAAAAGGATATAAGCAATATTTTCTGTATTAAAATGCATAGATTATAGAGATTTTTATTTAATATAGTAATATATAAATTCATATTTTAGCTCATAATCAAAAACACAGACAAGATTTTTTCCCAAAATAAAGAAAATACTAAAAGGTTTAGGAATCATATTACAATACAATTTAAATTAATATAGTATATGGCACAATCAACTATTAGTACTGCTACTACTACTACTACCACTACTACTATTATTACTAATACTACTATTACTACTACTACTACTACTACTACTACTACTACTACTACTACTACTAATAATAATAATAATAATAAAGAACAACTTCAAGATTGTTCCCATTCACACAGTTAGCCAAAACTTAGTTAGCCACTGAATTTTTCATAACAGGCCACTATTTGGCAACGTCACTTTGAAAGGTAATACTAGCTGTCATGTAGTCAGACAATGACTACATTTACATGGACATCAGTAAATAAATTATTTGCCTTAATCTGAATAAGACAATATTATGTGTAAAGGGCCATGAAACCCCCCTCTTTCGGTTCAAGTCTACCTCGGAATTTTTTCAAAAAATGCTTCATGATGGGCATGGAGCTCTGCGAGCAGAGGGAGGAGTAGGCATGGCCAGTAGAGCAGGGTGAAAAGAGGGGAGCAAACATGCTGTCAGTTGGCTCATAAAATGAGACTGTACGGAGACCCATGATTTTATAGTTTACAAAGTTAAAATGCAAAGAAATAAACAGTACAATTTAATGTTTTGCCACAATTTGTTATTCGTAATTTCATATACACATAACCACAATTTGTTATATCATCATAACGACAATCATGTTTATATAAACAGTCTAAACGAAGAGGACTTCTCTCCTCCTCAATCCCCGGGTCTAAATGCAGACACAGTGGATATCAGTGCAGCAGGTCTCTTGCCTTATCTATTTCAACCATTAACCCTGCCGGTAATCTGGAGGATTTTAAACGTAAGTGAACACAGCACCACGGATATAGGCGATGTGTCTGAATGGTAACGAACTCAACTGATAAAAGACAAAGTCCGCCATTCTCCAATTCTTGTACAGCTCTCCTGACAAATCAACTTGCAGCTTTGCTGTATCGGCCTTGACTGCATCGTGGGGAATAACATGCAACGAACCCTGTGAATCATGGAAACAAACACGTATGACCCGTGCCATGCACCCCACCCAGTCATTGGGTCTCACAGCTTGGAAGGTCTGCTTTGCCTTTGGAAAGCACGTGCAGTCATGAATAATTAAGAAGCAGGGTCTTCCCATAGGATACAAAAACTCAGCTATGAATAATAATGAGAAACCGACACGTCATCACTCCACTAGCAGATTCGTGCTACGTCACTGATTTTGATTCCGCCCAAAAAAAGATTTTAAACACGGAAGATGAAATTAGCTGACAAAAGCTCCAAATTATCCCGTTGTCCCCACAATTAAAGCAGACAGGTGCTAACGCTGCCTTACCTGATGCTCAACACACACAAATCTGTAAAAAAAAAATTTTTTAAGTACTCCAGGGTGTCTTGAACCTTCAAGGTGTCAACATGAGTTGCTTTTTGAATGTTCCTTTCATGATCCAGTTTTACATGTTATAGCACATAATTCGATTAACGTCATTACATCACCACACTATCCACATTTTCTCCTGAGTTTCATGTAATTTCTGGTGTTTCATTTTTAATTTGTCGACTTTAACTGCAGATTGGCACTTTTATTAGGGAACATTTCATGCATGCCCCCATGACAAACGAGATATTGGATGCTAGTATGAACTGCTGGAAGAGTGTTGTTTTAATAGATTTTGATACCGCACGCCGTATGGGGAAAAACCTCTGCATTTCGTGATGCAGGTGTCTGTGGTCCTTTACTGACTCGGTAGGTGCAGGCAATAGTTTCAAACAGCCGTGTGTGTACAGACCATCCTGTTGCAAAATGCAAAGAAATCTAAAATTACTTAAAAAAACTAATATTTTTGATTAAGGTGTTTACATGTGTGTACTGCACTTTAGTAATGCGACTAAAATCAGCATACTCCACATGTCTTAATTCCATTTCTGTTTAGTTCGATTATGACCTTAATCAGTTTAAATTAATAAAAAATAGTGGTTTACATGGTCAACTCTTAACCAGAGGATTGTCTTAATAATAGTAAAATTCGATTATTGGTGTCCTTGTAAACTTACTAGTTGTTTTTATTCTGATGTGTTCAAAGAAAAAAAACAAACCAAAAATAAAATAATAATAACTTGAATCTCTCTTTTAAACATTTGCATTCCCAGATCCCCAACAAGCTGTTGTCATGTAAATAAACAGCCAAAATTCCTAAAAAATGTCAGTTCTTTTGTATACAAACCCTCAGTTTGTGCTTCAGAAATGACATACTTAAACAACTCAAACAATAATTGTTCTTTCATCAATTGATAAGTTACAATTGTTCACCTGACAGGCAGATCAAGCTGTTTAGACAGAGAGAGAGGAAAAAACTTTCTAGTTGCATTGTCAAGTAGTGTTTGACTTTCTTCGCCCTTGACACAGGTTCACTTAATAACACTACTGCTTCCTCTCATTGTTGTCTGCTGTCACCCTCACATCCTGTCAGATGTCAGGCGGGGTCTGCCATGTAGATCTCTCATTCTGCTCTCTCCTCACTTAAACACTAACCAGCAGACATTAGCATGCTGCCACATTACAGCATCCTATCGGGTCTGTTCCCGCAGCAGTCCGCGTGTCTGTGAAATTGCTACGCGGCATATCTGTCGCATAAGCCACTGAAATAACAGCATCGTAACAGTCATAAATCACATGATGGAAAAGCCAAAACTCAATTGAGTCGGAAACCATTGCGGCGTCTTCGGGGGCTAATTGGATTGGTGTTTAGCAAGACCCCGGGAGGAGGCTGGCCTAGCGTTCATGCATAAAATTGTCTTTGTTTCTCTCCGTCGGCCGCACTTTTACTTCTCCCTCATTGCATCTCAACCTCCTCCGCCGATGCCGCACTTCACTGGGAGGCGTATTAGCACACCTTTGTGCCAACGCGGGAGGAGCGGGTGGAGGGACGGCGAAGAAGAGAAAAAAAAAAACAGAAATGATCTGGTATTAAATTTC
Source organism: Danio aesculapii (assembly GCF_903798145.1). Classification (NCBI taxonomy): domain Eukaryota; kingdom Metazoa; phylum Chordata; class Actinopteri; order Cypriniformes; family Danionidae; genus Danio; species Danio aesculapii. Next base: position 51,323,847 of record NC_079452.1, on the reverse strand, counting down.
AATAACACATTTCCCCCCCAGCCCTCCAGAGTACAAGCAATCAAGGGTTAAATTGGATCTGTAACGTATGCTTGGTGACCCACAAATCGCTTCCCCATCAAACAGACTCATTACGAGCCGGCAAGCAGATGAGTGTTTGTGCGCCCCTGCCTCTGAGCGGCAGGGATTGTGTGTATTACTACTAACACGGCCGAGGTATTTAAATTTTGATTTTTTCGTAATGGGTTTTGACATGTTTCATTTCCTCCGGGGGAAGCGCCAGAGACCGCCGAAAGTAAATGTTGCTAAAAAGTCATCAAGGCAGAATATTAAAATGCCATCAAATAAGAATTTCGCTAATGTGATGGGGCCGGGGCCGCTGCAGGTACGTCACGTCGGGGTCAAAGGGGTCCTAGTTCTGGGAGAAACACTATTTGTTCCCCTTGGCTGCCTGTTTTTTTTTTCCTGGCCTCTTAAATAAATTATTAAAGGACTTATATCTCTGGCCCTCGGCTTGCCTCTTGGGCCTCGCAAAGTTCAGGCACACCATTTGAAATGAAAAACAGGCGAAAAAAAAAAAAAAAAAGGTTGAGCGATCTGATGGACACAATGGCGTAAATCGCCAGCCTATTTCCTTTCATGATCCAAGGGAGCGCTGCATTCGACTTGGAAACCGTTCTAAAAGGTGCTGTTGTTTCCACACTGTTGTCACATGCTTGTTTTGTTCTATCGACGGGCAATTTACCTTGACATAAATGCTAGTAAGGAGATCTCTCTTTAAACGTGCCGTATTCACTCCCTACTCCCACACAACTCGGCTTGGAATGAATACCGTAGCATAAGGCATCTTATACATGATCATTTTGAGCTGATAATTACACATTTTGGGAGTCTGGCAGGATTGGACACTCACGTCTGGGTGTTGTGACAGCATGATTATTGGAAACACTTTCTGCCTCAGCAGAAAGACATTTGTCTTCTATGGATCCCCCAGTGCGGAAGACAAAATAAAAGACGGCACAATATACGTTGCGCACGTTTCGCACATAATCCGTTTCTTAAATACTCCCGTTTCGCTCTCTCGCCATGTTCCCTCTATTGTTTTTTTGTATTCCTCGGGTATTCCTTTTGAGCCCATTACCAGCCTGACAACCCACCAGCTGTCACTAATTGCCCACTAATGGGCTGCAGTGGTGTGATGGTTTCTCTGCGAGGGGCGTTCCAATTCTGTACCGGAGGTCCTTCTGGCTTGCCAAATCAAAGGGGACATACTTAAAAGGCATGTCATGCTCTTCCCTTAAAATCCAAATAAATCGGCAGCAGAAAGACGCATCCTCATACTTGTATGTGTTTTTCTGTTTTTTGAAGACATGCTATGTTTTACAAGGCAATACTGTTTCAGCTTTTCTGCTTTAACATTTTACCTATCCACCTAATTCGGCACGCTCTGGCAAAAAAAGCTTCTTATGTTGATTGATATAGCAAGCTTGTCTTTCTTACCATGCTATTTGTAATGCATTGTATTAATTATGAACTCTCTGGGCGTATTCAGCTAAAAATGGGCTGTTTTAAAATGTTACATTCTTTGCTTCATAGGAGTGGAATGACATTTTTTGCATTTTAGACATGATTTGGATAGGCAAACGACAAAGAAAAACAAAAACCTTGGGTTCTTTCCGGTTAAAAATGACCAAAATTGTAAATGAATGGGAAATACAAGGACTACATGTAAACCAGATTTATATTTTTAATTATTTATATTACATTGTTATATTTTATTTATATTTATATTACATTAAACCAGATATATATCATCTATCTTTTAAATTAATATTTTTAATAGGAAGCTATACAATATTATATTTGTGCATATACATTAGATTAGTCAGTACTGAAGCCAAATCTGGAGCTTATCTAACAAAATAACTTACGATAATGGTCCAAAAACTAGTACACTCAAATTTATATGTTATAGAAAATATTAAATATAAATTTTAAAAAGAGGAAAAATCAAATGGAAAAAGATTAGTTAAAAAAAACTGTAGGTTGTATTTTTTTTTTTGCGATATTTATAGCTTGAGTTTGATTGTATTATCTTTCAATTTCTAAATATGTTTGGTGACCAAATTATCATTTTAGTAAATATATCATTTTTTAAATCTGTTTTGTTTAAATCAGAGATGCCCAAAGTAGGGCCCACAGGCCAAAATTGGCCTATGGTAACCTTTGATTTGGCCCACCATCCCTTCTGAGAAGAGAGGGAGAATGATGGGGATGTGGTTAGGGCGAATGACTTTAACAGAGATCATTATTTTGATTTGAACATAACCCTTTTTTTTATTGCTGAGCTACAAAAAAAAGTCAACCGAAATTAATTGTTTCAACTGAATGCTGTAAATGAATCAGACTTTTAAAATTCAAAAAATGTCACTTGACAAAAAGCAATGCAGAACACATCGGCAAGCAAAGGCAGGCGCAGGTCTAACAGTGTTTTCAGCATTGAACTCCATTGTGGTATGAATGAGATTGTTTTTACTGTAATTATAAATTCATTGTAAAATGTAAAAAAATTATACTGCATTAGTTAATAGGATTTAAAGCAACGTTTTCTTGTTATTTTAAAATATTTGCGAATAAATTAGCAAATTACCAATGGCAAATTTAATGTTATATTATGTGATTTATTCGGTTTGGTATATATTTGGCCCACATGCAACAATCAAGTTTTGTGTTTGGCTCTTTATAAGAAAAAGTTTGGGCACCCCTGGTTTGAATACACCTAAAAACATTGACTATATTCACTGATAAATGTATGAAAATATTAATTTTCAAAAAGGAGTTTGCTCAATTATGGTGAGCACTGTGTATATATATATATATATATATATATATATATATATATATATATTTAGCTTCTTTTCCTAGTAATAAATTGTGAATTTTTCGAGCAATTTCTGTGACTTATTTTGTTCAGCGCTAGCATTGTTCAGCATAGTATTTCTGAGATTTTTCCCCCCGCTTCCAACGCTTATGCTGATACATGGAATCACGCATGGTATTTGTAATCTTTGCGGTTGAGATTTTAGCAAGAGACAAGCGGGGCACGTGTCTGCCCTCTGCGTCAGCCAGCCTGCTAATAGATGTGAGAAGGTCATCTGGCATTAGCGGCAGAAGTACGTTAGCATTTGCGCTGAGCGTCTCTCGCCAGACTCTGTGCATGTTTGAAGGCGCTTGGACAAGCAGGCCCTTTCACAGTGATGAATGGCTTTTTTCAAGCGTTCTGCTCCCTAGTTATGAGAAGGGTGACCTGGTCATTGGACGACTTTATGAAGCTATAAAAAATGTATGTCAGTCTCCAGTCTCTAATGCCATCCCCAAACAGAGGAGGAGGGAGTGGAGAGGGGGAGCCGGAATGGTAAAAAGGCCATTTACCGGCGCTCTAAATAGCTCTCTGACTGCCCTTCTCCACTTATCTGACAATGTCCTTGTCGTCAAGACAATTTCTTATTCTGTTTTTTTCTCCCCTCTCTCTCTCTCTCACTCTCTCTCTCTGTTTTTACTCTTTTATAGGACATATTTGAATCAATGGCAGACGGGTCCTCTAAACCCACTCCAACTTCTGTCTTTCTTGCGGCCCACTTGGGATCTGGAGAGTAATACACCCAAGACTAAATCCGCTGATATTCTCGCTGTGTTTGAAGCTTGGGTTGAATACTCACTGGCTGCATAATGAGCAGGCCAGAGTGTTTTTATTTACAGGAATTGGCTGAGATGCCACACAGTGAATGCCTGAACTATTTTATGTGTTCGTATACCAATTCATGACACCATTTATAACAGTACTTATATATTATATGATATTACTGACCTTATGACACATTACTCTCTCACAGTTCTTTCAATAAAGCCAAAATATTGAGCATATGATGTAATGTATATGATATGAATTTAGTTTTGTTGGATAATTTGGTAAGTATCATTAACACTAAGGTGACGCAGTGACGCAGTAGGTAGTGCTGTCGCCTCACAGCAAGAAGGTCGCTGGTTCGAGCCTCAGCTGGGTTAGTTGACACTTCTGTGTGGAGTTTGCATGTTCTCCCTGCGTTGGCGTGGGTTTCCTCCGGGTGCTCCGGTCTCCCCCACAGTCCAAAGACATGCTGTACAGGTGAATTGTGTAGGCTAAATTTTCCGTGAGTGTGAATGAGTGTGTATGGCTCTTTCCCAGAGATGAGTTGCGGCCGGAAAGGCTTCTGCTGTGTAAAATACATGCTGGATGAGTTGGAGGTTCATTCCGCTGTGGCGAGCCCTGTTAATTAAGGCACTAAGCCGAAAAGCTAATGAATACTACTACTGTAATTGTAATTTTTAACAGTGTGTGTGCTTGACAGTATAGTGGAGGGGTCACCAACCCTGTTTCTTGTTGCAACCCTGACCAAACACACCTGTCTATAATTATCAAGTGTGCTTCAGGTCCTAGTTATTTGGTTCAGGTGTGTTTGATCAGGGTTGGAGCTGAATTGTGCAGGAAAGTAAAGCCTCATTCACACTACAAGTGACTTACAGTGGCAAATCGACAAGTGACTGTTCATTTCAAAGGAGAGCAAATGACTTCCGGCGACCTCCATCTATCTACCTGACCGACAGCAACTGTTGGCAACCAGGTGGGTGCGTCGAGCGACACAACAAAGTTGAGAATCCTTCAACTTTATGCGAATGAAGAGCGGCTTTCTTGAGCGACACCCAATAGGAGCACCAGTAGAGCTCATGTGATCCACTTTTAGCTCGCTCAGAGACTGGTTGTATTCGTGCTGTATATACCTACACAGACCTGCGTTTGCAGCAGGTCGCCACCTAGAGCAACAGGCCGCTACAAAATCGCTGCTAGTCTGAATGAGGCATAACTCTCCAGGAACAAGGTTGGTGACCCCTGGTATAGTTTGCTGTATAGTACTATCCTAGTTCTGAATTTTACCTACTTATGTAGTTGCGTGTTATAAGTCACACCAAATCCATTGCAAGTACATATACATTCCTTCCATACATGCTCTTTTTGTTAGACAAGTCTGCTGAGACAAATCGCACCGAAAATCACATACAGTATATTTGGTGAAAAAAATGGTACGGTATGTGATCAAATAATTATGTGTGAATTCAAAAGGTAAGCAAACAATTCTACAATGAAAACATTAAACAACATAGGAAATGTAGTACATGCAGATTACATTCAAATTACACACAATAATGCTATAAAATAAATAAATAAAAATGATGATGGTTATGATGACGATGAAGGATGATGATGATGCTGACAATGATGCTTATTATTATTATTAGTATTACTATCATTTATTTATTTATTTTTATTAATTTTATTAATCTATGATTGGGCAGCATGGTGGCTCCTCACAGTAAGTAGTTCGCTGGTTCGAGTCCCGACTGGCTCAGGTGGTGTTTCTATGTGAAGTCTGCATGTTCTCCCCGTGATCTCATGGGTTTCCTCCGGGTGCGCAGGTTTCCCTCACAGTCCAAAGACATGCAGTATAGGTGAATTGAATAAACTAAATTGTCCGTAGTGTAAAAGTGCACGTGTGAATGGGTGTGTATGGGTGTTTCCCAATACTGGGATGCAGCTGGAAGGGTATCCACTGCGCAAGACCTCTGAAATAGAGACTCAGCCGAAGGAAAATTAATGAATGAATAATATGTGGTTGTGAAGTAATTATCTGGTCAAAATATTAACCTTTTTCAGCACAGATGAGATCTCTGGATAATTCACAATGTAATAATGGTCACCTTTTGTAAAGCTTCTTTGGAATGTTAGTTATTGGGAAAAGTGCTATACAAATTGAGTTGTTGAATTTAAGTAAACCATTTTGATCAAGAGTATGGAATGGCCCATTTTTTGAGCTAGAATATTTAAATCATGAGTGTAACATTTAAATAAATATTTCTTTTTTTTTTCTTTCAAATCGACTGTGATTAAATTATTGTAATCGAGTAGCTAAAAAGTGCTTTACTTTTATTTGTTTTTTCAGCCTCATTTGAAAACCCTTAAATTAACCTTAAAAGAAAATTCTACAACAATTATATTTTCATACATGCGCCAAAATTATGGAATGCATTATCCATTACCATTAGGAATGCTGTTCCTCTAGACTATTTTAAGAAACTTCTTAAGACTCTCCTCTATAGCAGTGTTTTAATGTATGATTTATTGTTATCTTACTTAATGTTATATGTTTTCCTATTTATTGTTTTTACAGTTTTATTGTTTTTGTTTTGTAGCACTTTGAGTTTGAGAAAAGTGCATTGCAAATAAAATGTATTATTATTATTATTATTATTATTATTATTATTATTATTATTATTATTATTATTATTATTATTATTATTATTTTAGCATTGCAAATACCATTGGGACTAATGAATAAACAAACCATTTTTAAGAATGATAAGTTTGTTAATCAGTACTGTTAGTTCACGGCAGCTGTGGCAAAAAATAAATTTGTTAAGCACTGTATATATTGACAGAATATAACATTGCTCTACTGTTTATATTATTCTGAAGGGGCAGTTGAATTAGTAAGGAATCAGCGTTGACTAAACACTCATTATGAGGAAGAAATGTAGCTTCTCCTGTAAACCTTAAGAAGAGCAATAGACGGCCACATCTGAAAGCCAAGATCAGGGATTTACTCGCCAACAGTTTTCACCTCATTTCCATGTAGCATAGCAAAATCCCATTAATCACAAATGTCTTCTTTTTAATAAATATGCAAATTTATATTAGCCGATTGGTGTTACTCCTAATGTGTCATTAATAAAACATGAGCCTCTCCACTCTCAGCCTGCCAATGCAATGGAGAACAAACATTCAGGGAAGATCCTGGAATGCAAATAGTCTGGCTTGTTGCAGAAAAAAAAAGCGTATACATTCATTGAGAAGCTCTACGCTATGCATGCTTTTATTTTTAGGGGGATGTTAAACACTACAACTATCACAATCCTCCCGATGATGTTCACTTTAATTCCGTCTCAATTCCCAGCCCAGCATGCAACTTTAAATTGAAAAGTATGATCATTTATTTATGAAAGTAATTAGGTCATGATGTCTGACAAGTGCCATCTTTGCCTTTTTGAGACCTCTTAGGCCAAGAAGTGGATTACAGTCATGTTTTATTCACACTTGGCATGAGTCACATTATTGTAGTGGCTTATTATAGCTTCTTAACCTGCCTTGTGACCTGTGCGGTTTCTCTGCTAGAGCACAGGCCTTGGGTGGACTTGTAAGTTAATGGTGGATTATTGCAGGGTTTTTTTTACGGTCAGGAAAGATGTTGGTCTTTGATTGACTCAAGGTCTTTTTAGTCGAATCAGACGAATTCCGATGACTGTTATGGATTTTATTTATGTAGATGTTCGTCTATAAGTGTATTAACTCAAGGATGTGCTTTGCATGCATTACTATAGTGCTTGATGGCAATGAAGTAGTCCACATTTTAAATGAATCAAACCTTTCATCAAAGTCAGGGCATTTAGGGCAATTTTTCAAAACATTTTTGATCCACTTGTTGACTACTGTATACCGGTAGTTACGGTTAAAATAAGGGTTCAAATAAGAGTTCAAATAAAACTACATTCAAAATGCTTTTATTTGGCATTTATGAAAGTATTATCACAAGCTGTGCCTCCATAATTACTGGAGACTGCCCTTTTGACACTGTTTTTTAGTTATAACTGCATATGTTTTAAATATGATGGTGAAATTTAGTGGAAAGGACTGAGTGGGACCAAGGGCCCTATCACACAGCTGGCGCAATAAGGCACAAGATGTGTATGTGGCGATATGTTGCTATTTTCAGACCTACGCAACAGTAATTTTTACGTTTTGTGCCACATTGTTTAAATAGAAAATCCATTTGCACCAACTTTGCGGACTCATGGGTGTTCTAGTCTGAAAAGAAGCTGTGTTAAGGCGCATTGTTGGTGCGTTGCAATTTTAAGACAATTGAATTAGGCTGCACCATTGACCAACTAAAAGCTGGTCTAAAGTCCAGTGCAGAGTGTGTTAGTTACTGTTAGTGTGTTAGTTATCCGCCTAAGTGGGTCCAAAACACATACACATTGCTTAATACACACAGGATGTACAGAAATACACAGAAATCTTTACTGTACATATGAAAAAATAAATAAATAAAGGATTAAAATGTTACAAAAATGATTATTTTCTATGTAAATATAAAAACCACTATTCTCCGTGCCTTCATCACGGGGGGACTTTTTTCAGTTCATTCATGACAGTGTGCATTTGAATAATGTTGTTATTATTATTATTATTATTATTATTAGTAGTAGTAGTAGTAGTAGTAGTAGTATTTAATATTTGCATATTTATATTTGTTTCAATAAAAACAAGTTTAGATTTGTCCACCTGTCAGGTTTTTGACGTATGCATCACCATATGGGGCATAAGAATAAGACGTGTTTAGACATAACTCCAAGTTTTTGACCACACTTATTGTTTATTTATTAGTTTGCTGGAAATGCTAACTGATTTTCGAAATCGATTTGAAACAAATCTCAGCGCTTAACAAATGAAATTTAATATGTAGGCTAATGGATGTCTTCAGTGGAGTGCGTACAACAACATTTCCTTATTCACAGAAGTAAAGGAGTAAAATAAAGAGAAAGTAAAGAGGCTGCAGATGGTTTGTTTAACAGCTTTTTTTTTTTCTCTCGTGAAGTGTTTAGTTTTTCCACTTACAAAGTCCGCCATGTAAATATCAAATGTGCCATGGCACGATGCGGCTGACTCTTAAAGAGAATAGGATATGAGACTCTGATTGGTTTAGTGCACGTTATGCTCAAAACACACCCATAACTGATTAAGAGAATAAGCACAACCCTGTTAGACCATGCGCCAGGGTGCAAACTTTATTTTCCGTCCTTAAAATTGCAAAAGTGTCGGACGTGCCCTTAATGCTTTTGTGCCATGAGCTTTAGGCTTTGCGCCTAGATCGTTAAAATAGAGCCCCAAGTTTGTAGATTATTTTTTTCTGTGAATTTTACAAATTTTTATTTATTTATTTATTTACAATGGGGTTTGTAAGTTGGGCCTGCACAAGGGGACTTTTTCTCAGATTTGGGCCTTAAAAGAGTTTGATGGAAATCATGTAATGATTTGAACCCCGGATCCTTATCAGTTATCATTTAAACTAAAAGTTGTGTAATAATTTTAATATTTATTGTGTAGCGAGCAAATGTTTTTTTCCATTTCAGAATGGTGTAACACTGCATCATTTGAGATGATGGAAGTGTTCATGAGTTTTTATATAAAATAAAAATATTAATAAAATCTCCTTCAGACCTCATTTGCAGTATGTTCAATGCCAGGCACCGTTAGTGGGCAAATTAAACTAGTCAAAGCATAAGATGTGTTTTAAGAAGGTACTTTTTTTAAATGTCGATTGTTCTATAGAATCATCTGTGATTAATTTGCATGCTCCATGTTCTTTGCTTATGCACATACCTTTTACTCTTATCTGTATGACAAAAAAGATGCATTCATCCACACTGGTGCATTAGATGACTGCAGATTGTTGATGTCAATTTCAATTGAAATAAAAAGAAAGCATTTTTAACTAAAGACATGCAGGTTAAAGGGTAAATCAGAAGTGTGAACACGCTGAGTATAACATAATGTTCAAAGAATGTGCTTCAGGGCCAGCTGTAACAGGCCTTGGAATCTCCAAGGTTTTCAAAGTTCGTTCTAACATCTTTTACATGGGTTATCAAAAACAGCAGCAAGCTATTTTTCTTCAATATAGCACACTTGTTGCCATCAGAGCCTTTTAGACTCACAGGCCTCCATATTGCGCATTTTCCCAAACGGATAAACGAAAGCGATTATTTCAGTATCAGCCGAGTTAAAAGCAAGTGAGATGCTGGGGCCAAATTGCCCGCCTCTGTCTCTTCATGTGCAATCAATCATGGGCTCTCCTCAGCCGCGCTGTTTTAAAAACAGCTGTAATCTGTGGTCATTGTCGCCAGAGTAGATTGTTTGGCAAACTATTACCATAACTGTCAGGCCAAATCAGAAAAATAATCTCATCACTCCGGACAGATGCAGTTCCCCCTGCATTATTGATACGGTCATCTCGGAGAGAGAGAGAATTATAAAACATAGTTCTATTTACAAAGGGAGATTGGCTGGGTCCTTGAGAGTGAGTGAGAGGGACAGGTACTTCCAGGAAGTGAGATATAGGCAGTCCAGAAGGGAGCAGGAAGGAAAGCAAAAACAAATTTCTTGGCTTCTTGGGGTCACCTCACCCCATGGGCTTGCTTCCTCCGTGAAAATGAATCACCCGGATACACCGACTGAATACTCAAAGTGCTTTCCCTGCCTCTGAGGCCTTGACACTTAATATTAGATTTTACCCCCTTTTTTTTATTGCAAAATGGGGTGGCTGAGGTTGATCTCAATAGCAAGGTAATCTCTGCATTTACTCTAGAAAGGAAAAGCGTGTTAGCATTCTAATATTTTTTCCTGCAACTTTGTGTTCGTGGAAGTGTCCGTTTTTCGCAGGAGAGTGTAAAGTGATTTTGTTGACCAAGAAAAACTCTGAATGCACTTTGCGGATCCACTGCAGACTGGTAAATATCGCACTGCTGGGATGTTGAATGCACGGTGCTGATTGCTTGATGGATGTTTTAAGGTGTGCAGTTATTTTTTTTAGGTAAAGTAGTTCTAGACAAGTCACATCATTTGCTAATATATAATATAAGAAATTGATTTCAGTTACGTTAAAGGCCCTTACAGCCCAACAGCAAAATAGTCAAAACCTAAAACATTTATTAAGCAGTAAAACAATAAACGATAGCCACTTTTCCATATTGTGCTGAATCATTCTAAGAGCAGCCAGTACCACTAAGCTAAATCCTTCCCTAAATCAAACCAATGGTGTTTACTAAACCAAACAAATGAGAAAAGTGCACTGTGACCACAAATTTTAATCTTTTTTGTGGAGTCGTGCTTCACCAGACTCAAACCTGAGTGCTCTGCATCAAGTACACTACAAAGCTACCAAGCAAACTGACCATGCCTGAAAAGTTGTCCATATAGAGATAGATGCAGTGAGGCAAACACATTTGATTGCAAATCATAGACAACATCAAGGTGCTTGCGTCTATTTGCTGTTGTGCAAAGAATTACACAAAATGAATCCTTTATTTGTTGTTAATATGGCCCTTTAAATATCTTCAGTGTGAAAAGGAACAAAAGTCGTTGGCATCACAGTTGTCGTAGTATTAATTTTACTGAAAACATTTTTACGCCATAGTGTTTATTTGATCAGTTTCACAAAAATGTAAGCTAAACATGATTCTAGGGTCATAACGAATCCCGGTTTATCCGTGATTTATATGGATCACAACCCACGGTTCGGAAAACATGTGGCCTGCGGATTAATACGTTTTTGTTTACTGGTAGACTAATCCTAAATTTGTAACGATCACAGTGAGATCACCTTTCCCGTCATTCAGCTCACATGTATGAAAGCATTTAGGCTTTCCTGTCAAATATAATATTGACGGAAGAAGTTGTGATAGGTTATTAGGGATGTGGTGGGTTTCATTAAAGGTGTATTCTGTCACTACTTGTTTAGCCTGCATCAATGGATTTAGTGTAAGCTGCATGATTATTCACTAAAAGTTCAGGATCTCAACACCCACCAACATAAATGTATTATATGTTTATTAATCCTTTGAATCACTGCTTTCAAATCTGTGTTTGAAAAACACAAAAATCAAAAAAGAGATTCAGTCTTTTTGACTTAGTTATGAAGTTACTAACAGTCAAATAACACAGTACCGGGATAACAGTTTATAGGTTAGATAAAATCACTTATGTTTATGGTAAAGGTTAAATTCACTGTCATATGTATTGAACTTGACGCTCAAAAATGAAAGTTGTAGGCAGCAATTACATTATTTAACCAATGTGTCAATGGTGATAACCAGCCATCAAAAATATGCCACTGAATAATGCTTCAAAAATGAAACATCTAGCAATGAAACATGAAGTTTTATGAATGAATAACTGAATAATTTATTGAAAATGAGACTAAAAATATATAGGTTGTACAAATTATAATCTTAGATTTCTACAAGTAGCATCATCAGCAACAGTAGTAGTAACAGTGCATTTTCACAGTATATTTCAGTACACTGAATATTTTACAGTTCATTTTTGTTCAGCTGATTATTTCTTCATTTATTTTTATTTATAAAATTACAGGTTCTACGTTTTTTTTGTTAAAACTTAAAGATCAGCTACTTGTAAATTTGAATTTGTGATATGTAATGATGGCATAATTGTGCAATAGTTACATTTGCAATGTAAAAAAGGCAGAATTGTGCAATAAAATTGTACTAAACTCCCAAAAATTTGTATGTAGTTAGTTATGCAAAATGTTACTTTTTACCCCAAATAAAAGGGCTATGAGAAATTTCCCGGAAATGTTTTGTTTTTTGCATTAATAATAATTTTAAACACATTAACTGAATGCAAAGTAGTCCTGCCTCATTGTCATGTGTGATACCCAATGACTTTACAGCACACCTTAACAAAAATCCAGTGAAAGGGAATTTGTTTACTAGCCATATCAGTGCATGGCCTTTGTTACGTTGTTATTTTCTTATACATGAACACTATGTAAATGAACAGTGCCTAGGACATGCTTATATGATGTTTGTCCCATTTCTTATGGGAATATGTTCACTTCTACCCTTTGCCAACTCTGTTCTAGGTAAATATGTATATTTATATAAAAATATAAATTATCCCTTATGTACTGTTGGAGATGTTTTTATCCACTCTGGGGTGATTTTGAGTTTTAAAATGGCCTTAACTTTTTCTGTTTCACAGCTAGCAAAATGATTTTTGATGACAAATCTTTGAAATTTTCAAAGAACTCGATAGACTAAAGAAGCAACTACAGACCATAGGAAATAATTATTAGGAAATAAGGCTTGCTGGAGGTGGTAATGCAGTCCCGATGACATACATTTCCTTATAAACCTCATTGTTCTTTTCCCCCTTAGACCTTTTTTTTTTTTGCACGTCTAGGTGTTTCAAGTACATATTTTTTAAAATCTCTCCCACTGACCCGTGCAGCCATGCTGAATCGCAGGACCACTGTTTGACAGGTTGCCAAACTTTGTGTTGTAAAAACATGTGTCCTTCACTGGCACGGGACAAAATTTGGCAGGATAGCATACAGCGGCTTACAAGATCCAGCATATGGAAGGACAAATAGTCTCTCACCCAATGCATCAGGTCTGTGCCATCTTTTCTCACAAAAAAAAAGAACATGATGGATGTTGGAAGATGAAGGCTGGGATGGATCCAAGCAAGACGTTCAGCCAATAGTTAGTAACAGCCGGGTTAGAGTTACTGCACCCTTGGCTTGGGAGGCCTTGCCAGGAATATTCGTTGTCGGCTTGTCTTGGAGTTTTCGTAAAGGTAACCCAATGCCTTTTGCTTGGATTAGTATGAACTTCTCAGTGGCTAACAATAGCATATTATGTGGTACGAGATTGATCAAAACTTTGATTTTACTGTGACTGTTTCAGCTGTGTTTCAGCCTGAAGTTTGCTTTGGAAATTATTTTAATAATATCATAAACCAGAGATCCACAATAAAAATGACAGGAGATCTACTGACTTCTAAAGTCAGCCATTTTTAATAGTTTTTAATAGGTTGTTTGCACATGAATAGGCAGATTCCTGAAGATTTTTGAACTCATGATTCATTTTTATTTTCTTATTGTAAGTGTTCTATATTTGAGTTTTTACATTTAATACAGTAATAGTATGGACTAATATGCAAATACAGTTTGCAGTAAGTAATATTTTTCTTGTCTTTTAGCTGATATATTACATTATATGGAGACTGACTTTGTTTACCAAACAAGTAGATTTAATTGGATTTGCGTTATAAACCTTAAAAGTAAAATTGTTATTTTTATGATTTTTAGTTGCTGTTCTCTCAAATTCATTCTGATAGACAAAAAATAATAATAAACTTTTTTTCTTTCAAATGAATACATCTGTGTGTATGTACAGTTTTTTTATATATATAATTATTGTGTTATAATAGTTGAATAATATTGTTATAATTTCAATTTGAGCTTTTAATAAATTGAAAATAATGGTAATACATAGAATAGACATTAATAGTTATCTTTATAGGTAATTATTTTGTAAGAATTAGTATTTAGTGATTTTATAATTGGAATTCTTTAATACGTATTTTAGATGCAAAATAAACAACGTCCACTTTGTGACAAACAATGCTGTCAAAAACTATCCTGCTCACATGAATCCAGCAAAATGGCAAAAACAAAAAAAATAAAATTATTATTAATAATAATAATAATAATAATAATAAGTAAATAATAATAAGTAAATAATAAATAAAAAATAAAACTAAAAACACAGTCTGGAACTCAACATTGAGGTTTGGTTATGAAGTACTCATGCATGTCTGTAGATTAACACATTTTTTGCTTTTTACACAGATAATAACACAATAAAAACACTTTGAAATCCTGCCATTGTTGTGCAAACACAATGTCAACATTTTTTAGTTTTAATCTGTTTTAAAAAGTCACATTCTAAACAATGACTATTTTGTACTCAATTTAAAATGATTAAAACGTGACTGATGTTATTGTTTCTCTATCATTGACTTCAGTTAAACGCTTACCTTCAAATCAAATATCGACAAATTAAATTTCGAAACACCTTTGAACACATGCACAAAAGCAATAAATGAGGTCATTTATGAAAACCTAAAATTCCAACCTCGCATACCCCACATACCCCTGATTAATACCACGAACAACATCTTTATTTTAAAACAATTAGGGCATTCATGTTGTAAAAAAAGGAAAACAAATTACCAATGTGTATTTCCCCCTGACAAAGAGCCATGCACAATGAGTGAAAGTAAATGCGCTGTGTCACAATTGATCATCCTTGAGGGGAAAAAGAATGTCTGAATCAATTGAGGCTCAGATTGAGAAACATTTGCTCAGGACGCCGAGCAGACCTGGCAGTGGGACTTCAGGACCTGAGTGTGATAAATTTGTCCTTATTATCCCTATTGATGTTTAAATTTCTTCAGGGCTGTAAGTACACAGGCACCAGGCAGTGACAGAGGTATGGCGACCTCCTTCGATCCATAATTTACACCTGTTAGTGGACTCCCCTATCGTTTGTGAGTACACTCAGGCTTAAAGGTTAACAAAAGAGACGCTGGACCGGCTCCGCAGCCGAGGCAACGGATCAATGTCAAGTAAATAACCTTTTCTACCTTATTTCCCGAGCAGTATTGATCCGCTTTCTCTCCCCCCCTCCTCGTTTTTCCTCTCCATTCAGCGTTTTGTCATGTCTCCAGCCAACACGGGACACGCAACAGCAGTTTCCCATTGGAAGTGGAAAGTGTCATCTCCTGACAGCCCTATTTTGAATGATTTCTCTGTTATGGCATGTAAAGATGGTCGTTTCTTGGAGAGACAGTTCATGAATTATTCAGTTTCAGAGAGGAATCAGCTGTTGCATTCATATGTGGAAAAATTGCAGAATAATTAAGGGGATGCTATACAACATATGGGCGCCTAAGCAAATATGCTGCAGTAAAACATTTACTTAGTAAATTATGAACAACAATCACTTAATTTGTAATAATTTTGAGAGGCTGCTAGCTATTACAGTACATTACATTAACATTACATTAATTTTCCTTCGGCAAGGTCCCTGATTATCAGGGTCGCCAGCAGAATGAACAGATTATATTATATTATATTATATTATATTATATTATATTATATTATATTATATTATATTATATTATATTATATTATATTATATTATATTATATTATATTATGTTATATTATATTATCATAATTGTTATACAATCAGTAGTATATTATATTATACAAGCAATAATTATTAATTGTTAATATTTCTCGAAACTATTGTGACAATCTTTGAAAATAAGGAAAGTAATAATAATAAATTACAAAGTAATAAATTATTACTAGTATTATATAAATTTTATATAAATATTAATAAATATTAATACATTATATTCATATAATATAGGGATGGAACGTGAGATTGACATGCGGATTGGTGCAGCAGTAATGCGGTAGATGTACTGGTCCGTTGTGGTAAAGAAGGAGCTGAGCCGAAAGGCAAAGCTCTCGATTTACCTGTTAATCTATGTTTCTACTCTCACCTATGGTCATGACATTTGGGTCATGATCGAAAGGACAAGATCTCAGATACAAGCAGCCAAAATGAGTTTCCTTCGAAGGGTGGCGGGGTGCAACCTTATAGATAGGGTGAGGAGATCTGTCACCTGGGAGGAGCTCAGAGTTGAGCCACAGCTCCTCCACATCGAGAGAAGTCAACTGAGGTGGCTCGGGCATCTGTTTCGGATGCCTCCTGGACGCCTACCCAAGGAGGTGTTCCAGGAATTTCCCACTTGAAGGAAGCCTTGGGGAAGACCCAGGACACGCTGGAGGGACTATGTCTCTTGGCTGTCCTGGGAACGCCTCGATGATCCCCCTGGAGGAGCTGGAGGAAGTGTCTGGGGAGAGGGAAGTCTGGGTTTCTCTTCTAAGACTGCTGCCCCCGACACCTGGCCCTGGAAAAGCAGATGACAATGAATGAATGAATAGTATGATATAGAATAATATAATATAACATAATATAATATAATATAATATAATATAATATAATATAATATAATATAATATAGCCGCGCAGTAGGTAGTGCTGTCGCCTCACAGCAAGAAGGTCGCTGGTTCGAGCCTCGGCTGGGTCAGTTGATGTTTCTGTGTGGAGTTTGCTTGTTCTCCTTGTGTTCGCGTGGGTTTCCTCCGGGTGCTCTGGTTTCTACCCACAATCCAAAGACATGCCGTACAGGTGAATTGGGTAAGCTAAATTGTCCGAGGTGTGAGTGTGAAGGAGTGTGTATGGATGTTTCTCAGAGATGGGTTGCAGCTGGAAGGGCATCCGCTGCGAAAAACGTGCTGGATAAGTTGGCAGTTCATTCCGCTGTGGCTACCCCAGATTAATAAAGGGACTAAGCCGAATAATATTATATTATAATAATATAACATAATATAACTAAAATTAAAGTATATTATTATTGACTGAATCAATAAGAGATAAACATGCAATAAAAGCATCTAATGATAGCAATGGCTGATCACAACATTAAGTTGCAAACTATTCACTTCCTAACTTAACTGCTTAACTCATTTTTGTGTGCTTATTGCACATACCACCAAAACCGATATGTGTGTGTATGTTTTTTGGAATATTAATATGCAAGTTCTTCAATATTCATTTATTATATAACCAATAATTATTAATAATTCATTTTTCTCAAAATTATTGTGACAATGTTTGAAAATAAGTCAAGTAATTAGTTATACATTTAAAAAGTAATAAATTATTATATTAAATACATATAGTTATTAGTATATATTTAAATCAATATAATATAATATAATATAATATAATATAATATAATATAATATAATATAATATACAGCCAGTAGTTATTAATAAACACTTTTTTCCTCCACTTGTTTTTGTGCTATGTTGTATTGTGGAATTGCTTCAGTGATTCTTAAGGCTATACAGTTGACACTGAATCAATCTCAGAGAAACACGCCATAAAAGTATCTAATGATAGTAATGCTGATCACAATATTTGATTACAAATTATTCACTTGCTATGGCTTAACTCATTCTAACATTGGTTTTGGTGGTATATACAATAAGCACACAACAACTGTGTGTTTTGGAATATTAATATGCAAGCTCCTCAATATTAATTGATGAAACATGCATCAGCTTTATGGGCTCTATTTTAGCGGTCTAGGCACTGGATTATCAGGCGCATGACTGCTTTTTGAGAAAATATAAGGTGTGCCTTATAGTGCGGAAAAACAGTAAGCAAAATTGCAATTGCTAAAAAGACTGCATTTAAAATTGATCCTTTTTTAGGACGTAAGAACGTTGTTTTTTAACAATTTATCTGATCTTTTAAAAATTTGCAGCTATTTTCCATTCAGAAACCGCTACATGATAACTGAAAATGTAATGTTTGGTAAAAAAAAAAAAAATTAATAAAAAAAAAATAATGCAGTGCTTTAAATGGGAAAAAACACTTTAAATAATGTTTTGATAAAGCTCTTGGTAACAAAACACTATAGCAATATATAGCAAATGTACTGTAAAGAGAGGGTAATTTGGCCAGCTTTATTTTAAGACTTAATCACGAAGACAGAAATTCAATAGCGGCAATAAACAGAGTAAGATTTCTAAGGGTTGGATGGATAATCTTAAAACGGGCATGTTGAGAGGCTGCAGTTGGTCGCCAGTGTTTTGTTTGCCTCCCTTTTTGACTCTAAAAGCACAGAGCCATAGCGAGAAAAAGATGAAAGTTATTTTCTTCAAGTGAGAGCCAGAACCGAATGAGGTCAACCACAACTTTAGAATGGAGAGACCCTCTCCACCTCTTCCCATTGCTGTAGTTAAGCATGTACTGCTCAGAGAGATTTGTAATCGTACAGTCCACTTGAGTCACAGATTTCTTTCAAGACAGGGATTCTGAATGACCAAAATAAAGTCTTTTCCTAGAAAAGAAAGATTGATGGTTCTTTTTAAAAACGTTTGGAAAGGCAGAACCAGAAAACGTTCAGTAATTCAGCTGGACGAGGCCAAGGTGAAACTGTTATTCCGTATCATGAAAAAGAGAGCGTCAAATGGATGATTAAATGTGTCATATCTATTAGTTTTGAAACGCATACAAAATAAATGTGATGTTTTTGACAATGCATGTGTGAATATGGGGGTTGTCAATATTTTTAATCGTTTACCTGATGTACAGCAGCATTTCAACAAGAGATTTCCAAAAGCTGAATGTCAATTTCAAATTAACCTTAACAAACAAACTCTTGGATTATGTTGGGATTAACAGCAGCCTTCTGTTATTGGGAGCAGTGTTTTCATTTCACCCTGGTTTAGGTTTATTTAATTTAATGAGCAAACAGGCTATAGCATGAGAAAAAAAAGGACTGTGAGGCCTATGATGTGACTCAATACATTCCTTAGTTAAGTAGTAAATGAAGTGATTCCCAAGGCTGTCCAGTTGACTAAATCAATAGAATAAACATGCAATAAAAGCATGTAATGAGAGTAATGGCTAATCACAATATTCAGTTGCCATCTATTCAGTTGTTACGGCTTAACTATGTGCTTACTGCATATAAAACCAAAACCAATGTCTTTGTGTGTATGTTGGTTGGGATAATATGCTAATAATTGAGGAAACATGCATCAGCTTTATGAAAACCAAAGCATAAGTTTATTATTCCAGAAGAATCTTATACATGTAAATAGCTAAAACACAATAATAATGAATGAATGAATACATAAATAAATAGAATATTAAATGTAAATAAAATACAAAATTAATATAACTTTATAAATTGGTTTTTATAAATGACTAAGCATGATTGAAAACAACACATGAAACAACAAAACAATCATTAAAAACCTTCATTCATTCATTCATTTTCCTTCAGCTTAGTCCCATTATTAATCAAGGGTCACCACAGCGGAATGAACCGTCAACTTATCTAGAATATATTTCATGCAGCTGATGCCCTTCCAGCCAAAACGCAGTACTGGGAAACATTCATACACTCTTGCACAGACATACAATACGGTCAATTTAGCTTATTCAATTCACCTATACTGTATGTTTTTGGACTGTGAGGGAAAGCGAAGCACCCCCAGGAAACCCACACGAACATGGGGAGAACATGCAAACTTCACACAGAAATGCCAACTCACCCAGCTGGGGCTCGAACCAGTGACCCTCTTAGTGTGAGGTGACCGTGCTAACCACTGAGACACTGTGTCTCATTAAAAACAATCATTATATAGTAAAATATATTTACTGTTTGTAGTTATTAATAAAGTAATTGTTATTCTTAAAAGAACTAAATAAAGAGTCATCAAATTGTTCCTTCTAATAAATATAATATCACATTTCATATAACATATAGTAATGCTGATATTAAAGAAAACAGCACTGTTTGATTGCTTAAATGTATACCATAACTGTATATTATGTGTTCACAGGGCTTTAAATTTTTTTGATCACCAGCCACAATTTTGTTGTTGGGAAAATATATTTTATATGCATAAATTAGACTTTGGCATGATAAAATTACTTGATTTAAGTGTTGTATTATGTCCACATGCCTCCTCACTTATTTAACTGTTTTTGTGTGTTGTGACTGCTCTATGAGCATGAGAAAATGGGTTGTGGTTTCAAGGTGTGGCATAGCAATTAGTTTTATTTCACTTGACTTTTCAGGGTTCAACACTATAAGAAGTTACCAAATCTTTCTTTGGCCATACCAAACTAATTATTTCCGTGCCAAAAATTGTAAAAAATGTGTCAAAACAAGCAAAATATAGCTGTATACATACACTTCTTATTCAACAAAAAATTTTCTTAAAAATTGACATTAAAAAAAAAAAAAAAATATATATATATATATATATATATATGATCACAGTTAACGTTAGGCCCATTAATAATCTGTCCAAAGAAAGGTTACAGTGAAAGTGGCAACTGCTGCTTACAAAAAATCTTGAGCTCTTAAAGGAGCAGGACAGTGGGTTTTTGTCTGTCTGTTTCAAAAAGAACCGATCGCACCAGTTGCATTTCCAGGCACGGGAGTGCACCCGTGTCTCACCGTGCATGTGATCACCCTTTCATTCGGTATTCACCTGCTTTCTTTTGTTTACAAGTTATTTTAACAGTTAGTCATGCTGCTTCTCGATTCTAAGATCACATTTGCACGCATATTGACAAATGGTCATAAACTATAATTCTAATGTAGTGACTAGTCAGCTCTGGCAATTTAAACATTATTTTCAACCAGCCAAAGTGGCTAGTGGCTGTCTAATGCCGAGTTCAGAGTGCATGATTTTAGCCCCGATTTTGACTGGGCGACAGGTTCTGAGAAATCGCTGACAAATGCTTGAAATCACAGGCAAATCGGTGCTCCTTCACGTGAGTGACAATCACACAGTATGAACTATCAAGGACGCGATCTGAGAGAATCGTAGATGAGTCGCCGACACCCATGAGATGTTTGTCATGCTAAATATCTGGAGCTGACGGTGTTTCAAAACATGCTGTGCGAAATATGTTCTGATTGAAAATAACATCGGTGATTTCCTACAGCCTGTACTGACGTGACTGCTTTGAGTTTTAAGCACCCTCGTGGGTTAGTAAAGTGTATAACAAGAGATTAGTCATCGATTACATACATTTCTGCTGTTTCAAAGCACTGCACTAGGCCAGTAATTAAGCTAAAATACAATAGTAATTTATAGTAAAAGGCTTTTAAACCATGATAAAGTGCATTAGTGTATTATTTACAACTATTTTGATGAATTCTACATCATATTGTAGTATAGTGTGTTACTGAGGCCAGCTGGCGAGTAGTGCTGAAGCCTCACTCCCCTTCACCTCCCATCCAGGAATCGCTGGTTCAGACCCTGCTTGGAACGAGTTGTTGGGTGTAGGACCAGTTAGAATATGGTAAATGTAAATACTATTAAATACCTGTGATTTTACCAGTCATCAGCGGTGAAATGTAACCTACCCAGCCTGATCTCACAAGGAAACGTAAGTATTTTACGTTTTGTCAGTTTAGTGGCTAATTTAGTGAGTTCAGTCATACAAAAATAAGAGAAGAGAGCAGCATCCACTACTGTGGGTACCTGCAGGCCAGCAGGAGTTTGGGGGAGAAGTTAAAATCGCTTATTTTCAGTTAATTTGGACCCAAGAAGAGGAGGAAAAACTAGTGTAACTTTGACAGGAGCATCGTGTGTGTTTGACGTGTCATCTGAGCAATAACACAACCAGGTCGAAAAAGAAAAAGTTTGAGAGAAATTGCTAATTCTCTTCAAAAGCCAGGTGAGCAAAATAAGTTTTCTACCCCACTAAAGGCTTCTTTCTCATTATGTGGTTAAAACATCTTAGCCAGCATTCAATTTTGGGGATTTACACCTACCTAAATTTAAATAGTAACAGTTCCTGACTCCAGTAAGCAACAAACACAAATGATGTATCATTGGAAAGAAGACACTTTGAGCTTTCCTGTGGTAAAAGGTGAAGTTACATGTTAAAAAATATAAAAAGTTATACATTATGAAGTCATGAGAAAAAAAATTGTGTTGTGTTCAATGTTTGTTTTCCATATAGAAACACGGGAAAACATTAATGTAATGTCCTAAATATGTAATATGTAATGTGTAAAATATGTAATGTCAAAAATATGACTTGAAAGCCAAGTGTCTCATGAGTTTATCTTTCAAATTTGGTGAAGATAGCATGCAAAATTAGATTTCTGTAAAATGTTTTCTGAGGCTATGTCAATGTCCTCTCCCTCACCGTCAGAGGCATTTCTCAAAACTGACCTTCCCAAGCTAAAACATTAACAGTTGCTGAATGATTTGGTCTACATTAACACTTCATGTGTTTTTGGAAAGAAGACACTTTGCGCTTTATTATCCATCATCTAGAGTTTATAATGCTCAAAATGAAAAAAGTTATGAATGTTTAAGTAATGTAAAAAAAATTGCACCGCACTAAACATTTTATTATTTCATGAACAAACATGTGAAATTAGTCCTGGAGCAACACAGAAAAGTAATAGGTCAAAAGCTACATATCTCCTGACTATATGTGTTTAATTTGATGCCAATATTTAGCAAAATGAAATGTCTGGAATTATTTTTCTAAGACAATGTCTTGTGATTTTCTCCCTCTCCTTGTTTGTGGAGAAGCAGTCTGATGACCACACGTACTGAAGGTTTCTAATAACTGTTTTAGTCTTTTCACATACCACAAATGTATTAATTGTAAAATAATAAGCAGAAACATACAGTATGAATGATTTATTTGAGCGCAAGAAGTACATTGTGTGAAATAAGTCGAGTGCAAAAAGTCTTACAAGAGTTCTTTTCATATGAGTTTGCTGCTGGCTGCTGCTTCAAATCCACTCCACAGCAGAGATTCGGCTACATGACAAAAATACAGAATTAGGATTCTATCGTAAACAAAAGATACATTACGTGATCTTGTGTTGTTTCCATGCTATTTCTCGCGTTTGTTTGGTTGTGAAATGTAGTTTGGACAAAGCTGTCGGCGATTCTTCCTATTTTAAAGTCATGCAGTGTGAAACCCCCTGTCGCCGACCCATCCTACAGTGTAAACACACCACCGACGAAATGCTACCCCAGAAATCATTCATTGTGAAAACATCCGTGACATGACTATTTCAAATCATGCAGTCTGAACTCTGGATTACCTGCTACAGCTAAAATCTACCCGCATTTGGCGGGTTGACGGGTGTTAATGTTAAGCTCTGTGTGTACAATATAAATATATATTGTTTTAAATATTAAAAACGGGACCTCATACAGAGACATTTTTTGCTCTATCTTTATTTTAGAGGTGATTTTTAGCCTGTCTGTCTAGCAGATTCACATTAGTATAACTTTTAATAAACTTTGCTTCTCATAATATGAAGAGTTTACAGATGCAAAATCCTCTAAATGCCGTTTGATATTTTCTCCGACTCCTGTGTTTAGGCTCAGTAATTTTACTTTTATAGTGACGAATGCGTTTTTTTTTTTTTTTCAGTGCTTTTAGAGTAAAATAACTGAACAAAAACAAAGGCTTAGAAAAATGCTCATTTTAGGAGAAAATTTCAGATGGCATTTAGAGGTTTTTCCATCTGAACTCTTCGTCATTTTTTTAAATGCTCATTTTAAATAGTTTTAGCATTTTAAGTTAGTCATTTAAAATTAAATTGTAAATATAAATTAATTATTAAAGAAGAAAAATATGCAGCTTCCAAGGAGATGCATGTTAAACAAATCACACCACACCTCGTATTAGTCAGTAGTATTATACAGCACGTTTGTTGCAACATGTACACAGCATCTCGTGATCACAAGGTAGGTAATTGAGCCATCAGTGTCCTAGTATTTAGCAGATCAAGGCTCTTTACTAGCACCCAAATTATAGTGTTCGCAATGCACTGATTGACGTCAGGAGTGCAATGAGACACACCCTCTGGATTGTTTTGTCTAGGCTGCCGTCCAGTGAACTACTATTGATTTCCCCTGGCCTGTGCAGATCCCACTCCAACATGAGTGATTATCAAGCCTTTTCCTTGTGATGACACTGCACTTAGGTTCCATCAGCTCAGCTTCTCTTTGATGAATGTGCCCTGCGCTGCGACTCCCTCCCCCTGTGACATACACACTACGGATGCGAGTGCTTGTTAGTGTGCAAACCTTTGCTGTATGCGGTTACAATTCCACATCAAAAGCTGCGGCTACACACTCTGTTCTCGTGTCCGCTCCCCACCATCCAAGGGTATACGTTCTGTGCAATTACTCATGAATGTTTAGAAAGGAGCATGCAAATACCAAAGGGTCAGACTTGATTTTGTGGGTACTGTGTGTAGACTTTGTAGCGTGGATGCCAAGCCGGTGTGAATAAATGTTAGTGAGTGACATTGATGGAGTTGATATCCAGTTGCTATGGAACTTTAGCTTGATAAGGTGCTAGCTACTAATAAGTAGGGCCAGACGGAATCTGCACACGTTTTTTACTATTTCTGCGAAGAATTTTGGTAAAGATCTGCAGATTTCTGCGGATCATAACTAAAACCTTAATATGTGAAATAAAAATAATATCTTTTTAACTTTTATTTAATGTTTAAAATGTAAATCCAATTAGATTCACTTTATTTGGTACAACAAAGCAAGTCTCTCATATAATAAATCTACTAAAGACAGAAAATATAACTTTACAAACTGCATTGTGCATAAATCAGATGAACATTTTCACATTAGTCAATAATATTACTGTAATTAATTAAAAAACTGAATAAATATAGATTTACACACATTTACTCAGTTAAATAAACAGAAGTAATGATGGGCTAGAAATCTGTGGAATTCTGCGCACGCAGATTCTATGTGGGCCTGCTAATAAGTTAATGTAGTCATGCTACCTTCAAACTGCACTCCTCAAAAAAGTATTTCGATATACTACAAGTTACTATAAAAAGTACACTGTAAAAAGGAATGTTATTTTAACTGTAAAAATGCTACAGTAGAGGCCTGTTGCACAAAACAAGTTTAACAAACTCTGGGTTGCAGAGTAAGTTACAATCCCAATTCTACCCCTTAGTTCTTCCCCTTACCCCTTGTTCCAATTGTCTTTAGCTTGATTGCGTTGGGCTAAGTGGAAGGGCTAGATAGATTTTGAAATGGAGATTTTTCAGGACCATACTTGAAACCAAGGGGAATAAAAATTTCCCAGAATTAATTGTGTATAACAGCAGCATGGCTGCACACGGAAGGAAATGCACCAATTAGTATTCAAACAAGCGTATGTTTTAATACAATTATGACGGTGTTTATGTTTTAACGTCATGCTTTAAACATAAAAAGTAAAAAAAAAACAAATTAAAAAAAGTAAAAAAACATTAAATTTGGCTATCTATAATCCATAGTAATAACTCCTGTATTGCAGTCCCACAACACATCTGTCACTCGAATACCCTGTCAGAAATGTCTAGTGGATGGGAATGAGCCCTTTACAATGTCTGGTGTAATGATATTGTTGTTTTCGTGTGTTTACACAGATGAATAGCCATGGTGTAAATGCACAGTACAGTTACGAGCTTATTGCCACATTATATCGTTTCAATAACATGAAATATGCCTTCAGTGATTTCCTGAAGATAAATACCAAAATAAATAACACGACTGGAATAATACAGCAGTCGCCATCTTCGATCTCGTATGAAGTATGAGCTTGCGATGACTTGTTCAGGTGTTGTAGTGCTGTCCCATTGCTTAAGGGTAAAATCTGAAGCCCTTCCCCTCTGCATTCTGTTTCAAGAGCCAAAGGGTAAGAGGTAGGGGTAAAAAATATATATATAATTGAGATTGGGCCTAAGTTTTGGGTTGACAAAATCAAACATTTCCAACTTAGTTAGGATTGTTTCAAATTGCTTTATATAAACTTTATCTACTCAAAGTTTTTGGCAGGCTTTGTCAATAAAGGAGTCTATTAATTCTGGACCACTTGCATATGAAAGTGTGACGCATGCAGCAAACAGCCAATCACACTTGAGAGAGCGTCAGTTTCATTCATTTGTCACGAGATAGAGTCTGTTAAAGATGAAGAGATATCATTATCAGAAATATATAGAATTAAATATGTTTATAAGGCAGAAATAAACACTGCTGATGCAGAAAAAAAGCTTAAGAGGGCAACTTAAAGAAAATAGTATTACAGTATATCAGTGCAAATCAGTCAACTGATTTAAATAACGTAGATTCACAAACAGCTCAAAAGCTTTATGTAAATGTTTTTGTCAATGTAAATTTAAAGCTATTATGAATGTTAAGTGACAATTACAAGCGTTTAGAATATGTAATATAAACGACTATAATATAAACTTTAAGAATAGCAAATTGCTCCCGTTTGGAATTACCATCCCTAACCCATGAATATAACATGCTCTGAAGCAGGTTACTATGTCGTGTATACACATATATACCATGTCGTAGATACCCAACAACACTTTGAGCAGAAAAACTCGAAGTTTGCTCTAATGAAACACAAATTTACCTGGGTAAACATATTGATACATTATGATACATTGACAAATAATGTTAGTTGTATTAGTTTTGTCATGTGTTACCATGATGGTGTTCATAAGTTATGTTAATGAAACTGAGCACTTTCCATATATTAGTATGTTTTTCTGCTTGTGGATAATCTGTTTGTGATGAGCATTGGTTCATTATATGACCATCACCACCTGCTTTTGGTTGTGTTTTTGGATATATAACAAAGGTACAATGTGTAGACATCCGTGCTTCAAAACATTTATATATTAACATTATTAACAAGGTTTTGTATCATATAGTTAATTGTAAAATTCTGGCAACCACAGCTGCTGTTTTTTTTTTCACTGGCATATTCTATAATGTCATACTTTGGTATGGCATGTATTGAATAAGCATTATGAGATTTTTTTTTTCCAAGTAAAATATTGGTACTTTTAAACAATGTTGTATGTCAATACTTGTATGTCAAGCTCAATGTTTTATTACACACATCATGTATGCTATAGTATCTTAAACAGACTGTGAAGAGTTAGATTAGCACTGCAATAACACTATGTAAGTAACTTAACAGTAACATTTCATAATATCTTGTAAGAAGACATTGTGCTTCTTCAGACCATTGGAAGTTAATGAATTGCAGTGTAAATTTGCTGGAAAAATAGAAAAAGCTTAATTAGCTTCAAAGCTGTTCAGTTATTGAAAACTGTAGTTATGCTAGTGCCGTAACTTGCAGCTAGCTTGCTATTTCTCAATACTGGTTTGCATGTCCTATTCTATCTAATCTTAAATCTGTCTAATTGTTTTTTATCTGTAATTGCATCTACATATTATTGCGTTTCTGATGCATCTAGTGACCTGCTTATTGTACCTTAATTTGAAAGTCGCTTTGCTAGCTAAAACACAGAAAAAGTTATGGCCAAATTAAGACACACAATCACCCCAGAGTGATGAAAACATCCCCAACAGTATGTAAGGGTCAAAGGCACCCACCCAATCATTCCTTTAAAAAATTTTGCTCAACTCTAGATTTCATTCATTTTCTTTTTGGCTTTAATTATCCGGGGACGCTACAGCGGAATGAACCGCCAACTTACCAGAACCGCTTACGCCAGCACATGTTTTACGCAGCAGATGCCCTTCTAGCTGCAACCCATCTCTGGGAAACATTCATTCACACTCATACACTATGGACAATTTAGCCTACCCAATTTACCAGTACCGCATGTCTTTGGACTGGGGGAAACCGGAGCACCCGGAGGCATGCGAATGCGGGGAGAACATGCAAACTCCACACAGAAACGCCAACTGACCCAGCCGAGGCTCGAACCAGCAACCTTCTTGCTGTGAGGCAACAGCACTACCTACTGCGCCACCGCGTCACCCCTTTAGATAACATATATTATTATAATGTTTCCTATTGTGATTAAATCAGTGTCCATATTGTATACAGTGCTTATGTAAAATTAAAGCTTACAGAAAAGACTGGAAATGGAGATTAAATACAGAAAATAGAGCCAACATGTTGTGAAAATCTATTACATATGCTAAATTAATAAATGCAAATAATGTGTAAAAGCCATACAATGTCTCATTTCCGACTCTGCGAGTGAGCAAGTCATTGAATGCTCTCTGTATAGTTGTCACATTGGAAATAATATAGCTGTAGACGAATCCTCTGTGGCTGCTTGTCCTCGGCTGAACTTGTACACACAGTTGTGTACATCTGTGCCCCAGACACAGTTAGATCCTGAACTTCTATTGATTTTTAGGGGCCGCTATGGGTGAGAGAAATAGCATTGAAACACAAGGTGAATGGGAGTCCATGTTCATGCCCTTGTGCTACAAGAACACCTAGTTTTGCGTGTCTGTTGGAACAAGCACTCTCCGAGGAGTACAGCAAACCAACAAAACAAATTAAATCAGAGGGAAAACTAGGGGCAGCAGGAGAGAAAAAAAGACATCAGGGCATTTAGAAAAAAATATATATGGATGGTTCCAATAAAATGTAGTTAATACTTTGACATCTAATTATTGTCTGTAATGGATTGTCTATTTATTGGCTTAAAAGACAATGACAACAGCTACTTATCTGCATGTGCACGCAGTTAAGTCAGCTCATTTGTACAGCTACTTGAATGAAACAGTACATTTTTAGTACATTTTAAAGCCTTGCCTTAGGGCTGCCGGATATTGTAAAAAAATTATATTGAGATATTTTATTATTCTAAAGTAAATATTGCGATTATGAATACAGTTTCACTAGACGGTTTGAATAGCACTATTAGACTATTTTCTGGGAGTGTAACAGTTTTCAGAAATTGAATAATCACAATGCAAAAAAATTATTTTCTTTGTTTCGTTTCTAGTTGAAAATATCTATCAATTTTTTAGATAAAGTAAAAATATTGTTTTGTTTTCAACTTCAAAAGAAAAAAAAAGTCCAAATTAACCCCTTAACAGCCCCACCAACAAAAATATTTTTGGATTGCATTTCTTAACTCCTAATGTCACTAGGAAACACACGCAATGCAATTTTTTTTTCAACACATCCCATTATTTCTAAAATATCAACCCTTTGGTAGAGGTTCATATGTCTGTTTACATACGAAAAATCTGAAAATATGAAGTGTTAGAGCAGTTTATTTAAAAACATAATCAAAATAAGACCTTTTTGAAATCTAAATCATCTATATTTTTTGAAGTATGCCATAACATATTTCAGATTCTCATTTAACATGTATTCTTGTTTTTTTTGTTTTTTACTATTAAACCAAACTCAAGTGTAGTAATGCAACAGGATTATGTTTGTTTGATTTTCCTATAAACCAAAAATGCTGAGTACTGTAAACCGTTATTTAAAATGGTCAAAACAGGGTCAACAATTTGGTAAAGCAGGCAGTTGAAGGGTTAAGGGTTTTTCCTTAAAACAAGCTAAAAATGATCTGCCAATGGGTACATTTAAATAATCTTATTTTCACTTTGAAATGTAGATATTTGGACAAGACGAAAATTCTAAGAAGGGAAAACTTATTTTGTTGTTGCATAAATTGCATTAACAATTAAATACAAATAATCTTTGTTACCCTTACAAACATCGTACGTTTTGTGTCCAAGTGTTTGAAGCTTGAAATGCAGTCACAGGCCTTAAAGACCCTTGCAAATAAGAAACTTTTACACTAGTATGGTTAAACTTAGCTATGCCTCTACAAACCATAAGTTTTCTGTGGCTCTGGGGATCCGTTCTTCATGCGTGGATTACTCAATTAGCTGGATTTGGTTATTGATGATTTGATACGATCCAGGATCGTTTCATTCTTTAAAACTCGTCTGAGTGTTGTTGTCATAGCAATATTTTTGGTAGCTCAAACCTGCTCGGGAGCAGGCTTATTTCATTTAAACAGGATTAGATCAGATCTTCTCAAGTAAAGGTTATACTGAAAATATGAATATGAATACCGAATGCTGATATTTTCCTTTAGTAGTAGTTATATTCACTTGGGAAAATAGAAAAATAGTTTAAAAGGTTATATATAGAAAATAAAAAAATAAACAGGGGCTATTAATTCAGGGGGGCTAATTATTCTGACTTCAACTATATATATATATATACTTCAACTATATATATATATATATATATATATATATATATATATATATATATATATACACTTCATAGAAGTTTAAAACCTATATAAATAAAACTTATGCAATCTAAACTCTGAATTAAAAGTCTGTCATAGGGTAATATAATTTTAGACAGCTAAATAATTTTAGATCATTTAAGCGAGGTACGAAGAACTGAACTATAATTTAGACTCAACATTGCATATCGCACAATGTAACTATTGCTGCTGCGAACATTGCAATACAATGCTGAAACTATATTGTATATTCTTCAGTCCTACCCCGCTTAGCTATAAATACAATAACAGTAGCAGAACTGTTTCTCAAGTCTGCGGACGTACATGGTGAGCTAACTGGACAAACTGGTAATGGTGGGAAAGCTGTCCATACGGAGGTAAGCGGTGAGCTGGTAAGCACGAAAAGGAACAGCGTCATAGCGCCTCATAGCGTTCGCTTTGAAGACGAAATGCAGCCATATGTACTTCTGGCTACATAATTCGCTATCTCCAGAAATGTATATAGGGCTGCGTTTTCAGAATGAGTCTATGTTGGAAATTCCCCTTACCGAAAACTGCATGAAAATTCAGGTTATAAATTTGTGAAATAAGTCACACATCTACAATTTTACAAGTGATTCCACATGTGAAGCTCTTTTAACTGTAAGTGTTAGTTTCGAGTTAACAAACAGGATGCAGAGTAGAAATTAACATTTGAATTAAGTACATTTTAGCTTCTTTCTTTCTTTCTTTTTTTCCTTCATTCTTTTTCTTTCTTTCTTTCTTTTTCTTTCTTTCTTTCTTTGTTTCCTTCTTTCTCTTTCTTTCTTTCTTTCTTTCTGTAAAAAAAACTGGGCTGGCTGGTTACACAAGAGATGTGAGAACACTGACTCGTGGCAAGATTTCAGTGAATTATTAATTCCAGTGTCTGTTTAGCTGTATAAAACAAAAAGAGCCCTGTTATATTCTGTGACTTTTTTTTCTGAGGAGCACATACTCTCACACATCATGCTTTGTATAACACAGGCTAAACTGAAAATTAAAAATGTCACCTGTTTCACATGAAAATGTTTTAAAAGACAAATGTAATGTGTGTTCAACTTGTTTTACTTGTGATTTAACTATTGAAAGTTTTTTTTTTCCTTGTAAGATTATTTTGGGGACATATGATATGCAAACTTAACTAAGCAAACTATTGCTAGTAATATCTTAACTATGAGGATTGTAATGCAAGCAATGCTTAGTGAAATAATATACATGAGTTAAACAGTAGTTAAGCACTTGTTATTAATTGAGCGCGTTGTATTGTTTAGTAAACAGTCATTATTTTAACCCTTGTGCACTGTTCAAATTTACTACCCTTTTGTTATGTTAGGGATGAAAACATCCACTGAATTAAACTGCTGTAAAAATGCATTGTTAATCAACCTCAGTCCTGATCAAAACTACTAAATTGTTTTAAAAATTACAGGATTTTAACTCTTTAATTTCCAAGTTCACAAATGATGTCACTGATTTGGTGAAAAAAGCACACAAAATGACATATTTTCAATATAAAAAGTAATAGTGAACTAGATTTTTATCACAGTCTTGCACATTTGAATAATTAATAACAACATTGATTTTGTTGCATTGTTAGATTTTCATTTTTACTCCCTAATTGCCTGTTGGTGGCTGTTTTTGCCCCGTTGACTTCAATTATAACCACATTTGATGGTTCATAAATACAGTCTTTGTTTTTGTTTACATCCATGAAGTTCTGAGAGGTGGGATGCATATTTTGATTTTCTCAGACATATCGAGATAAGTGCATAAAGGACATTCTCACACACTCACAGACACACATAAACACTTTAATTTGCTGTTATACTCCATTAAAAATACAGAAACTGAATTTTTCTTTCTATCTAAAGGGTTAATGGTGCCAACTGATGATCAACAGTAAAAAACAAACAAATTTGACCTCTTCCTAACAGGGAAAACCACCAACAATCAAAAATGGTGTCATTTTTTTGCAATCAAAAAAACTGTGGTCATAATGCAAGTACTGTAAATGGGGTAAAACAGCTACCAGCAGTAAATTAGGGAGAAAAAAATGAACATTTATCAAACAATGCATCAAAGGCAATGTTGTTTCACACGTCCAAGACTATGATTAAAGGTTAAAAAATATCCAATCCACATTTACTTTTTATATTGAAAACACATCATTGTGTGTGTGTGTGTGTGTGTGTGTGTGTGTGTGTGTGTGGGTTTTTGTGATTTGAGAGGACATTTCATATGAATACACGCCACACTACGAGGACATTTTTTATTATGAGGACAGTGCCGGTGTCCTCATAATTCAAGCAATGTAGAAGTGCTTCTACATGTGTAAGGAGCTCAAATTCAAATTTTCTCCAAAAGTCCATATAGTTCACAATCATCAGACTTTGTGTTAACAGTGTGTATCGGAACTGCGCCCCTGTAGGTGGGTCTTGGTACTGGACCTCCTTATGAATATTCACATGTGTGTATGGAATCGCGGGTTTTGATTGGCTGACGGGTGAGAAGTCCTCATAAATTCGGGTTTTGTCTAAGCGCTGTGTTTTACGCTATTCACACAAAGGACGATAACGATAAAGATATGTTTGTAAAATCGTTCTAAATATAAAGGAATAACAAAGTCCACACCACAACAATAAAAATTAAAACACAGAGAAGCAATATCATTGGAATAATTTTCTTCCACCTCCTCCACCTCCGACCGAGTCACTTCCGGCTGAGATAATGAGCGCGCCACTCTGAAGACACTTAAGGTAAGATTGATGATAAAACTCAATAAACAATAAAACCGTATATTATATTAGTTAACGTTATAAAGCAGTTAAACAGGCTAGTTTTGGTCACGTTTGTAAGCTTTTATCTAGCGTTTTATCACGACCTATAAGGAATATAAGGATGTATAAGTAATTAACAATTAACTTACTAGTCTGACAAATACATATAATCAATAACTAAATCGCTTGTATTATGTATATTTTGGGTTTAAAAGTTAATGGCTAATGGCTAAATAACTCGTGATGCCAGATTGAGGTCAAATTTATTTTGCTATCTGGGCAGTTCAGTGATAATTGGGTTAATGTACGAAAGGCCACATGGAAAAATATTGTAGTATTTGACGTAGTAAATTGGAGTTTACTGCAGTATGTTATAGTGATTACTACACTTTGTTAATGCACTTCAGTATCCTGTAATATTTGTGAGTTGATAAACCATAGTATTCTTTAATTTTTACTATGGTAAGTTTAAAAAACATTATTGTATCTAGGATTATTACTCTAGTTTACTATAGTACAGTAGTCCATTACAGTAGTTTTCATATGGGAATGGTGAACTTGATGTTTTTTAGGGCACACAGCTGTTTAATTGTGAACTATGTTGTGTGTCAGATCCCAAATCAGGTCCTTTTTAATTGCTTAGTTCTTTGTGAAGGTTATTCCTGTAATTGTGCATTAATATTAATCAGTGTTGTCAGACCGGCTGTTAGTTTTAGCCTTACTGTAGGTCTCTGTAGAGGTTTTATAAACTGTATATAAAAGTCTGATAGCTATTATCATAATGTTTGCCTTTAGTGACAGTCACAGTGTAGTTGAGAAGTAGAAAAGCAGCATGTTTCAGATTGTTAAAAATACTAAACACATTTGTAAGGTCTAAGATGTTTTTCACCTGTTTCACTGGTGCTATTTACTGACCTGCAAGTAGTACAGAATTATCCCTGTTGATTATATTTAAGCCCTCTACAGCAAATAAAAGTATAAACTCATAATTGATTAGGTCAGTGATAAAAAAACAGAATTATTATAATTACATAAAGTGACAAAATACATCATCTGGCTTTTGCAGGAAATGGCAGCAACATGGTCCTGGAGGGCTAAACTAAAACCAAAAGATGAAGCTGCATATTTTTCATCCATGCTCAAAGATAAGGATGGATTTGAAATAAAATATATAAATTCATTTAAAGGTGAGTAACACAATTGTCTATGTTTTAAGTATTGTTTTAACTTTTACCCTGACTGGGGTAAGTCCTGGGGAAGAGATATTGTATAATTATTGAGATTCTGACTGGCCTTGGAGAAGAAAGGTATTAACAGATTGAAATAATCCTTTTACTTTAATTTAAAGACATTTACAGAGTTTACAGTAAAAACAGTTTTTCAACCATGTGGAGAAGTGTTAGTACTTGATTTAGAATCCACACAGGTTTGTTCTGAGGTCGAACTAATTGATTTCTTTAAAATTTCCTTAAATGTTTTATAACATTGTATAGTTGACATTTTGTTAATCTGATTACACAAATCTTTCATATTTTACAGGTTTGTTCTGAGACTGAACAACAGGAGCATGCTTTGGTCAGCTGTGCAGCAGGAGATGGGTCAAAGGAGGTAAGTGTGTGTTTCTAATGCTCAACAGGTACACTGTAAAATTTACGGTAAAAAAAAACGCAGCTGTGGTTGCCAGTACTTTACCGTTAAAAATACGGTACACACCGTAAAAGTAATTCCTCATTTTTATGGTAAACTACCATATTTCATTAATTTATAGAGTTAATATGTCTGTATTTTGAATTACCAACATCTACACATATTTTGTTACACAGTTAGACATGTTAACACAGCCACATGCAGGTGGTGATGAGTAAGTTACTTAATGAACCAAAGCTCATCACTAACAACTTTTCCCACAAGCAGAAAAGTGTCCGTATATAGAAGGTGCTCAGTGTCATTCAAACAGCTACTAAACACCAGTATGGTAACACAAATAAAATTTAAGTCATGAAAAAAACATTGTTTATCAGTATTAGATGTAACATAAATCTCTAATGTACATAACTGATGGAGAAACAACTGCAAAGATCCATAATAATGTCAACAAAAAGCATAAAAAGTGATGTGCCATACAGGGAACTGGGAAAGTCAATTTTCGGTTATTCGCCGTATATATTAAGGAAACATACCGTTAACCAGGTTACGGATTTTTACTGTAGTATATTTACAGTTTTTTACCGTTGAAAACACGGCCATTTTTTTACAGTGTAGTTAAACCTCCATTAACTTTGGTAAGATGATGCAAAATCCTTTAACTGTATGATTTCTTTAAAATTTCCATAAATGTTTTATAGCATTGTATAGTTGACCTTTTGTTAACCTGATTACACTAATCTTTCATATTTTACAGGTTTGTTCTGAGACTGAACAACAGGAGCATGCTTTGTTCAGCTGTGCAGCAGGAGATGGGTCAAAGGAGGTAAGTGTGTGTTTCTAATGCTCAACAGGTAGTTAAATCTCCATTAACTTTGGTAAGATGATGTAGAATCATTACCTTAACATTACAGATGATTAGGACTGTGTGCTGCAATGAATTCTCACATCAGGATATGTGAGAATTCATTGCAGCACACAGTCCTAATCATCTGTAATGTTTGATAGCTATTATTTGATCTAACAATTGTTTGATCTAAGAATTCACTTGTATTATGTAATTTTCACATTAGTTGTTTTGGATACTCAAAGCATCACCATGTGTTGCCGTGTTATCCAAAATTAATGTTCAGTACTCAAACCTTTTCAGATCTCAACAACCTCTGATTCTCAGCTGACATGTCATGACAACACTCAACAGGTAAATGAGCATTTAATAAGTATTTATTTATTAAATGTTCTTTAGTTGGCAACAACAGTGATTTTTAATTACAATCAAACTTAAAGAATTGAAAGACAGCGATAGGCTGATGATACACAGGACAACATTTTGAGCAATTTTGCCAGGCTACTTTTTTTAAGCAGTGTTGATTGGGCACTTTCCCCACTGAGAATGGGTAACAATTTTTTTATCTGCATACTTTAAATCAGTCATGGGCCCTGTGTCTCATCTGGTTGCCCTCTGATGCCAACAATAATCTAAGTTGCCCCATGTATCATCAGTCATAGGAATTGTTTAATTTACAATAGTATGGAGGATGGTTCATTCTGAGCTAGCATGTGTATCATATGTCGTATGTCCCCATACTTACTACTTTAGTCATGTAGTGGGGGATGGGTAGAAGTTCAGTGTGTTTTGTCCGACTGCACCATGGTTTGTGTGTCATATGTCCCCATACTTACTGCTTTTGTCATGTTGTGGGGGATGGGTAGAAGTTCGGTGTAAGTTTTGTCCAACTGCACCAAGGTTTGTGTGCATAATTCATATAGACTAAACACTGCTGCTGTTTGTTATAGTATTTTATTTTTCTATTCACAGATACAGACCCTGCCTTAGGAGGCCCATCTAAAGGTATGACAATACTAAAACTTTTTTAACTTCAAACCGCATCGTTGGATTTGCCCTTCAATATTTGGACTCTCAGTAGTGATTATTAAACCACACTGAACTGAGCTCAACTGAACTGAACTTAAACACTACAAACTGAGCTACACTGTTCCTATTTACTATGACCTTTTATGTGAAGCTGCTTTGACACAATCTACATTGTATAAGCGCTATACAAATAAAGGGGAATTGAATTGAATTGAATTGAAAACCCACATATATCAAAAGTATATATACTTTTGAAACCAAAATGAGTGTTATAAATGTTTAAGATTCAGTTTCGATTGCTTTTGATTGCTTAAATTATAATATTGTGTAAATGACATTGAAATTTACAGGTACATGAATTACCATGAATTAATGCATAAATTAATAGAGAATGTTGAATTGCTTCATTCATTAAAATCTCAATTATCAGGAACTAGCATGAGTTCACAATCTTATTCATGACGTCATAGATGAAAACACCTTAAGACATTCACTAAGATAAGTACATCATCATGATTAATAGGTTATTATGCATGATCATGATGTTTTCTTTTTCACAGATAACAAGATTTTTAATATCCATTATAGGTAAAGCTATGCTTATGGTACATGTACTGAATTATTATTTTTTCAATCTAGTAAGACTAAATGTGAGAACTAATGTTTTTTATTAATTATGATGAGTTATGATGATAAATGATGAGCACGTATATATGTCTTCTTTATAGCAGCCTGCATGTAAAAGGACAGACCCCCAACACCGAATTCTGTTGACATCCAAATACAGTAGTCATCATTAACTAAGCATTAATTTCTCATGACCTCATTGTGTATGACCCCTCAAGTGGTAACTTGGTCCACTGGAATACTTATAAACAGTGTGTTATTAAAGCGATAGTTCACCCAGAAATAAAAATGTGATGTTTAACTGCTTACCCCCAGGAATCAGTGATGTAGATGACTTTGTTTCTTGAGTAGAACACAAACAAAGATTTTTAACTCAAACCGCTGCAGTCTTTCAGTCATATATGGCAGTCAATGGGTCTCATGACTTTGAGAGTCAAAAAACATGTGCAGACTAAACCAAATACATGCTCTAGCATAGTAGTATTATGTCACTTATTTGTTTACACAGTGCAGAGAGATTTTGGTTGGGACAGCTTATCAGAATGGTAATTACCTGTGCTTAAACTGTTTGTTGCAAACAATTTTTGTTTAGCCGTTGTATTCACAATCTCTGCACTGTGTAAAGAATGAGTGACATATACAGTCTGTATTTGGATGTAAGACTGCTGTATTTGGATGTCAACAAATT
Organism: Danio aesculapii; assembly: GCF_903798145.1. NCBI lineage: Eukaryota > Metazoa > Chordata > Actinopteri > Cypriniformes > Danionidae > Danio > Danio aesculapii. Next base: position 51,285,757 of record NC_079452.1, on the reverse strand, counting down.
TCGCATACTCTGTGCTGTGATTGGCCAGTGTTGTGCTCTGTCCATATATAGCACATATTCATAGGCTACTATGAAGAAGACATGAACATACTTAATATCTCATATTCAGTTCTCACATTAATTGATATACTGTTCTAGCCTGTATGCATGCATGAGGTAATATTGATTATTTTTCTATATTTCTATATTTAATAATTTAAAATTAATTGAATTGAAACGTACCATGAGCATAGGTTTATCTACAATGTATAGTAAAGACCTTGTTTTTTGTGAACAATGAAAATCATGATTGTGCATAATAAACATAAATCATGATGATGTACTCGTCTTAATGTCTTAAGGTGTTTTTCATCCATGAAGTCATGAATGAAAGACTTTGAGCTTGTGTTAGTTCCTGATAATTAATGAGATTCACACTTGCCATGAAGGGTTTCCATGTTTTGAATGTGTATTTTTTTTAAGATCATTGCAAGAAGGACAAATATCACAGCAGGAGGGAAGAGCACGAACAACCTGGTAAAAGCACACAATCATAAAAAGAAAGAACACTGTACTAGGGAATTCTTTAGATCAATCATTTTAGCTGGTTTTATAATAAAGGAGGATTTTTTTGCTTTACAGATTTACAGTTTCCACTTGTAGAATAATTTATGAAATGTTTGAGTAACCTATATTCTGATCCATACTATTCATACTGCAGGAATGAAGAAAGCTAGGCAGCCTGTTGTGAACCCACCAGGCACCTCAGATGGTATGATCATCTACCTCACTCAGCCAGCATATCCATTAAGATTTAATTTAATTCATGCAGACCAAGCAATACTACTGTTTGTTATAGGGTTTTATTTGTCTATTCACAGATATCGAGACTTCCTTTAGAGGCTCATCTCAAGGTATGATGAAAATAAAATGTTTTTAACTACTAATCTATATAGGCCTGTCATGATAACATTTTGTTGGTCGATATATTGCCCCATAAAATAATCGCAATAAGTGATATTATTGACATTTTAAGACCGTTTTATGCCAATGAATGTAAAATCATAATATAACAGCATAATAATGCAAGAAGGCCACACACTTTCAATTGATGAACAAAGATTTCATTCATAAATTATTTAGATCATGAAAATTAAGTGTCCAAATATTAGATGCCTTAAAAAACTTGAATAAACAAGAAATTCACATTTTCTTACAAATAGAACCGTTATGGAGATTTTTCCATCTACAGATTTTTTCTTTTTTTTTCCACTGAAAAATAAGATAACATAAACACTATTGCTGAGAAACACAATCCCTATTTAACATTTATGTTATTGTGTTTTTTATGTAAATATAAATGGTGATGTATTGCATTACAAAAAATTGAGGTCATGTATATTTATTGTGCGATAGGTCGATATATATTGATTATTGTGACAGGTAGGGATACAACGATTATAGATTTGGTTGTACGATTATAGTCTGAGGAATAATCACTTTTCACGGTTATCACAGTGATTATTATTTATTAATTCATACAAAACACTATTAGTTAAGAAAATCAGGTGTAAACTCCTTATTTTTTAAAGTGTTATTTATTGCTGCTCAGTAACCAAATAATACAGCACAAAATAATGATAAACAACTAATAGTCCATTTCCAGTCCAGTAATAATTTTACACTGAAAATAAATAACAGAATAATAAATAAATACATAAATAAAAAATAAGAATTAAAAAAAAATTGCTAAGTATTTACCTATTAAAGAGAACAACTGTAGTTAAAGGCACTTGTGATCAACTACATTACAAAATTGTTTGGTATTTTCATTGAGTGTTTTTTTTTTCTTTTTGGACCAGAGTAGAGACATTGAACATGTCTATTATAAGCTCTGAACTTTAAGCTAGCACACAGTTTGCAAAACTTTGTTTAGTTGCAGCAGTTTTGTTCCGTGCAGCAGAAACGCTGTGTTGAGAAGACTTTATGATTAATTAAACATGACAAATTAAACGAATTAAATAGTGACAGGCCAAGTCAGGTCTTTAATTTCATTCTTTTATTTACAATTTGATATGTGATATATGAGGAATGTAACATTGGGCCAACAGTTAAAACCAATTTTACAAGGATGTAACAAAAAAACTTAATAAATAAATTGCTCCTTTTACTAAAACAAACATGATTAATAAAAAAAGCAGCCCATAATTTTTTACTCTTATGGATTAGTGATCTATACAATAAGACTTGACTAAAGCAAGGGTTGGTAAGAGTGTGGCTGGTTGGGAAAAGAGGGAGAGGAGCTCTGGTCGTCATAGTGTTCACCCCAGGGTTCAGGAACCTGTTTTTCTCTTTTGTAGGGAATCACGAAAATTCTGCTGAAAAAAATCTGGACGATGCTAAAAGGAAGCAGAAACGAACCTGGTCTTCAACTGAAATTGCAGCAGTACAGAGGCACTTCCGCGACCACATAGCAGGGGGTAAACTCACCACTAAAATTGAATGCCAGCAGTGCAAGAATGCTGAGTATCCAGTTTTGGCTACTCACACACTCCAAAACATTAGGGATTTTGTTAGGAATCGCGGCTTAACCCTAAAAAAGAAACCATCTCATTAGGTGTTTTTGTTTTTTCTTTTTGTTAATAAGTGGAATATTCTTCTGCTGTTGAAGTTTGTTGATGGATTCAATATGCTTTCAGCAATGTTTAGTTTAACTGTTATGTTTAGGAACAGTTAAAATATTTAAGATCCCCTCTTTACACTTAGAGTGAGAGCGTTTGTTTTTTTCTTTACACTACACAGAATGTTTCTTGATACACAAAATGGTCTTGTGATGGAAAATATTAAGGCCAACTACTGTAATGTTGTTAAAATTAAACTTTGCTCCTTGTTCACAGACTGTGCATACTGTTATACACTGTAAAAAATCTTATGTGCTATTTACTAAAAAAATAGTGGTAACACAATTGCACATATTAGTTTTAAGTAAATTTCAAGACTTTATTTTTTTTAGCAAAAACCACTTGAATGAATCATGTGAAAATTACAATTTTTTTTGAGTGATAGATGAAGATTTTAAAATTATAAGCAGAATGTGCTTTTATAATTTAAGCAAATCCACCACCATTTACTCATATTTTTTTTTTTTTACAAAAACCACTTGAATGAAGCATGTGAAATGTGCTTTTATAATATATGCAAATAAATCACCATTTACTCAGATTTATTAATGAAAATTGCTCATTCATAAAGTGTAAAATATATAATGTATAATGAAATACATACACAATACATTTTGGCCAAATATCATTTTATTACATGTTACACTGATAACAAAATGGTGCAATATGTTAAACAAATCTATATAAAATTTACAGCAATGTTAATCTCTGATAAAAATTCCTTTATCCATGTCATGGAAAATAAAATGTTCTGTCAAATGTTTCTTTTATAGGAACAGTCACATTTTAGACAAAATTTGACAGAATTAGTGTATTGCATAACATCTAAAACCAGTATAAAAGCCATATCTCAAAATATTAGGAACACAATCAATCAGTCAATGCACTGAAATTTTCCCCAAAAGGTTTTAGCAGTGAATTTGTGTCAAATTTAATATTCGTTTCTTTGTAAGTGATTTTTATTTGGAGAATATTTGTATAAATCTAGTTCAGCAATTCTAGATTTTCCAAGCTAGCCATGACTCACTTATCCTCCAAGACAATGCAGAAGTCCTCATGGTTGGTCATCCCTCTGACAGACAACAATTCTCTGTGCATTCCCACACTGTAAAATAAACATTACGTTTATCATTATTAAATTATGCAGTTGTACATTTCAAATGTTTACTAAAACACATTAAGGAAATCTATTAAGGAAATAAACCATTTCTTTGTATCTCAGTGAACAGTAATTCTTCATAATGTTTGAGTAGATGTTGCTGACTGACACAAGTACACAAGTATTTTGACTTATAATGGACAGGGTGTTTAAATGTATACTAGTGTACAGAAATGTATAAAAACAAACCATGTTTATACAAGGAATAGTGCATTCAACAATGTAGCTATATATTTTTTTGTAAGCATGCAAAAATATAAAGTGCAGTTTTCGGAGGATCGTAAATATCTGAAACGGTTTGAGACACTTACATTGCACTCCTGGATGAGCTCTTCATCTTATTTATACAGATAGACCAGCAACAGAGGACGACATCTCTCGATTCATCCCTGATTTAATGTGAGGTCTGATGCAAAAAAAAGTGTAGAAATTAGTAATGTTGCCTAATAATAATAATAATACACAAATAACATTATTAAAAATACCTGATGTATGGCACCCATTCTCTTTATCAAAATCTGCCTCAATAAACTGCTCCTCTTTAGTGGGAAAATACTGCAAACGTTTTCTTTGATCTGAAAAATGAAGCAAACAAATATTAGTATTTATGTACAGTATTATATATAAACACAGTTCATTACATTACATCATCAATGCTGTAAAAGGAACCTTATGAAATGGAAAAGCACTAGCTGTGCATAAACCCCATTGAATAGCTAGCTAACTTAGCTTAGCTTAGACTTACCACTTAACAAGCTCACTGTTGTTCGTCCACCCTGCTTAACTGTTGCCTGATCATTGCTGTTAAATATTACGATGCAAATAATTTGTTCAACTTCATTATATAATTCAGAATGAATATTGAAGCAAATCAATTTTAAATAGGAATGGGTTAAAAATACCCGTGTATCCCTATATACATCATATGGCAAAAACTAACCTCCTGAACAAGTTTGAACAGCATGTGTCTTTCCTGAAAGAGCTTAGGTTATTTAAGACAATAAAATGATAAACTGTTAATGCTTACCTCTTAACATGCTCGCTGTTGATCTGCTCCTTCAAAATGTCGTCTGATCACTGCCGTTGTTGAGATTCAAATGCAAACATCTCAATCAAATCCACATAATTGAGTGAATTTTCTTAAAATAAACGTGAAGCCATCTTTCCTCAATAATATTCGCTTAATTGGTTTCTCAAATTAAGCTTAGTAATTGCACTAGTTTGCTTAAAAAAATAAGTGAAATTTAAATCTTAGTTATATTAGCGAAATCTTCTCAATATTTTATAATAATATAAAATACTATTACTAATACTATTGTGTATGTGTTAAACCATTGGTCCTTATATATCAGGTATGTCCCTTTAATACACAGTCTTTACTGTTGTGTATGTGTTAAACCATTGGTCCTTATATATCAGGTATGTCCCTTTAATACACAGTCTTTACTGTTGTGTATGTGTTAAACCATTGGTCCTCATAGATGAGGTATGTCCCTTTAATACACAGTCTTTACTGTTGTGTATGTGTTAAACCACTGGGCCTCATAGATCAGGTATGTCCCTTTAATACACAGTCTTTACTGTTGTGTATGTGTTAAACCACTGGGCCTCATAGATCAGGTATGTCCCTTTAATACACAGTCTTTACTGTTGTGTATGTGTTAAACCATTGGTCCTCATAGATGAGGTATGTCCCTTTAATACACAGTCTTTACTGTTGTGTATGTGTTAAACCACTGGGCCTCATAGATCAGGTATGTCCCTTTAATACACAATCTTTACTGTTGTGTATGTGTTAAACCATTGGTCTTCATAGATCAGGTATGTCCCTTCAATACACTCAAATGACACTTTTGTGTGTTGTATAGCTAGTGTCCTTAGAAATCACATTAGTCTTTATAATACAGTTTTGTGTCGTAGGCGGAGCTTGTGTGTCAAATTATAAATTGTCCTCATAATTGGGTATATTTTCAGGTTGTTACATTATAGATTGTGTTTTGTGTAAACAAACTTTAAAGTGAAATCTGTGTTGTATGGGTCAAAATAGATTTTTTGATCTTCACCACATCTCTGTACAGCAAGTGGAAAGGGGTGTCCCCCTAATACACCAACACACCAGTTTGGGCTGCAGTGTCCTGGTAATTCACAAAAACCAGTATGTGTGTGTGTGTGTGTGTGTGTGTGTGAGAGTGTGCGCGCGTGCGTGCGTGCGTGCGTGCGTGTGTTCATGCATGCATGCGTGCGTGCGTGCGTGCGTGCCCGTGTGTGTGTGCGTGCGTGCGTGCGTGTGTGTGTGTTCACCAAATCAGTGACATCATGAATTTGGCAATTAAAGATTTGAAATCCTGTAATGTTCTAAATGCAGTAGTTTTGATCAGGATTAAGTTTGATTAACAAATTTATGCAAAAAAAAAAATATCTGATGCATTTTTACATCCTAAACAACAAAAGGGTAGAAAATCTTGCCCAGAGCGTATCATTGAGCTTTAAAAAAAATTTAAAATCAAAGCATTTTCCTAAAATATGTGTAAAAATAAGATTTTGTCACCAAAAATCATTCTGCTAGCTGAAACACAGAAAAAGTTATGGCCAAATTAAGACACACAATCACCCCAGAGTGATGAAAACATCCCCAACAGTACATAAGGGTTAAAGGCACCCACCCAATCATTCCATTCAAATTTTTGCTCAACTCTAGATAACATTCATTCATTCATTCATTCATTTTCTTTTCGGCTTAGTCCCTTTAATTATCTGGGGTCGCCACAGCAGAATGAACCGCCAACTTATCCAGCACATGTTTTACGCAGCGGATGCCATCTCTGGGAAACATCCATACATTCTCATTCACACTCATACACTACGGACAATTTAGCTTACCCAATTCACCTGTACCACATGTCTTTGGACTGTGGGGGAAACCGGAGCACCCGGAGGAAACCCACGCGAACGCAGGGAGAACTTGCAAACTCCACACAGAATAGCCAACTGACCCAGCCGAGGCTCGAACCAGTGACCTTCTTGCTGTGAGGCGACAGCACTCTAGATATAGATTATTATAATGTTTCCTATTGTGATTAAATCAGTGTCCATATTGTATACAGTGCTTAATGTGTAAAATTAAAGCTTACAGAAAAGACTGGAAATGGAGATTAAATACAGAAAATGGAGCCAACATGTTGTGAACATGCTGCAACATTTCTCCATTTTTATCTCTATGTACTGCTTGCCATCTCAACGTGTCTGCGTCCCTCTTTTTTTTTGCTATGCATCTGTTATAAGAAGTATCAGTTGGGGTTACAGATGGCATGAAACTGCAGCATGTTCTCTCAACAAACTGCAATGATGTCTGCCATTCACAGCATCATTAAAAACGTCTCTCGAATGCATTTATCTCCATGACCTGTAAGCCATAAGTCTATTTTTTTGTCTCCCTTCTGTTATGTACGTGACAGATGTAAAGCTCAAGATGTCTTTCTCATATTACAGAACAGTGTTTCCCTGTAGCCGAGCTTTAGCAGAGAGTCATTAGAAATAATAAAAACACAGTCGAATGTGTGTTTGACTGTGTACTCTTAAAATGAATATTCCAGAGAGCCATATTTTATAGTGAACTTTTGACATGCGAGAACAAAAATGGCATTGAGCTGAGGCTATACAGTGTGAAACAAAAGCGATGGGGCCCTTCGGCTGCTATTCTGGAGTCTGAAAGCTTGTGCCGCAGGACCAATGACAAAAAGCACCTGCTGGTGTCGCAGAGCTCTGGGTGAAGCTGGAGGACAGTTGGGTGGCGGGTGGTGGAGTTGTTGTCTGAGGGAGACGTTTATGAGGGACATGGACGCAGGGGTTATTTTCGGTAATGTGAATTGATCGCTGCGACTCGAGGTGGTTTGAAGAGGACCTCCAGCAGGTCTGTTTTTGTGAGTTGAGACCTTTGCTTGTCATTCACTTTTTAAGCAGGTGAAAAATGGCAAACGCTGCCCCAGTTTCTCTAAATGTGTAGGGCCTGCTGACACTGACTAATAGGCCAAAGATCGTAAGGTTAGTGTGCACCACATGTGTGTTGCTGGACATGTTGGTTCTCTCCAATTACATATTCGAAATATATTGCCTGTCATTTGAAATATACTGCTTAAAGGGATTTGGGATTTTGTTGATATTTATTCACCTATGCTATTCTAAATCTATATTTATTAATTAATTTATTAATTAGTTCATTATATTATTTATTTATATTTTATTTTTTATTATTATTTTAAAATTGTATTTAATTTTTAATTATTTAATTAAATTTTATTATTTATTTTATTATTTATTTTAGTGAAACTCAAAAAAGTGAATTTTGGTCGCTAGTGATGGGTTTTTCAAAACAATATTTTGTAAAGTTTTGTGAATCATTCTTCCAGTCATGTAATTCAGATTATTGTGTAACTAAATTTTGAAAAGTAAATATTAAAAAAGTGTTTCACTATTATGAGTCTCAGTAAACATGCATTATTTTTAACAGGATAATTAATATGTGTAGACATTTTAGATGATTTGAGTTGGCACTTACTGAGATTAATTTAATTCTCAATACCAAAACATCTAAACGCTCTATATGTTTCAACATAAAAGCACATACACTACCTAACAAAAGTCTTGTAAGAGCAACTAATTATAACTCAACTTTTTAGTTGATCGTTTGGAAAAGTGGCAGAAGGTTTTTTTTTGTTTTTTTTTTTTCTTCGCTGAATCATCTGTTGAACTGCATCCCAATCATACCACATACTGCAGAAGGTTAAGGTGCTCCAGGATTGGCCAACCCAGTCACCAGATATGAACATTATTGAGCACGTCTGGGGTAAGATGGAAGAGACATTGAAGATGAATCCAACGAATCTTGATGAACTCTGGGAGTCCTGCAAGAACGCTATCTTTGCCATTGCTGATGACTTTATTAATAAGTTATTTATATAATAAAAAAAATGTATATAATAAAATTTTTATAATAAAAAAAAAAAACCTTGCCAGAGCTCAAGGTTCTTTAATTCAAGGGAAACTAATTGATTGAATTTAATTCAATTGATTTTCTTTTTTAAAACCTCGTATCCTCTACACATACAGTAAATACAGTCTATTGAAGGTAATTGTTTCTGTAATAAGAACTTTTTTTGAGAGCACAAGAGCCAAAGTGTTCCTTTTCACAAGGGTATCCTTTTTAGTTATGCTTTCTGTGATGTGTTGAGGATTTCAGCATCAAATTTGCACTTGTGGTGAGGAGGGCAACTTCTAATTATGAGTGTAGATTACACCAATAAGAGATTATAGTGGAGAAAGGCTTAAGTTTAACCAAGCTCCTTTGTATAAATATTCCTGCACTTCAGGCTGAGGTTTATGCTGTGGTTTTGGCAGTGTATCCGATGCGTTCATGCTTAAATCAATCTGCGGTTTAAAAAGAAAAAGAAAGAAAAAAAAAAAAAGACACACATGAAAAGTGACAGCTCAATCTCTGAATACTGTCTGGAGGCGTTGTAAGGGAAGACAGTGTCACTTTCTGCTTCTCGGTTAAATGGTAACCTTAGGTAGCGTGGCTGGTGGCTAATGTTAACATATCATTTGAGCTTGTCACCTAGAGGTTAGAGTTACTTCTCTGTTTAGATCTCAGCAATTAATAGTATATTAGTGGCACTGAGTTACTTAAGCAGTTAATGTAGCTTTGTATGACATGTCTTTTTTGCATTAGTGTGTATTAGTGGTGTACAGTGGTGGACATTATTAGAAGACATGGGATCAGCTTTCACTGCTATGCAGATGATACTCAATTATATATTTCAACTAAACCTGACGAGACGTCTAATCTGTCCAAGCTAACTGAGTGTATTAAAGATGTTAAAGACTGGATGACCAACAATTATCTTCTCTTAAACTCAGACAAAACAGAATTATTACTTATTGGGCCTAAATCCTGTACACAGCAGATCTCACAACTCGATCTACAATTAGAGGGATACAAAGTTAGCGTTAGTTCTACTATAAAAGATCTGGGTGTCATATTAGACAGCAATTTAACTTTTAAAAATCATATTTCCCATGTCACAAAAACTGCTTTCTTTCATCTGAGAAATATAGCTAAGTTACGAAGTATGCTATCCATCTCAGATGCAGAAAAGCTAGTCCATGCTTTTATGACTTCTAGGCTGGACTACTGTAATGCTCTGTTTGCTGGCTGCCCAGCATCCTCTATTAACAAACTTCAATTAGTACAAAATGCAGCTGCCAGAGTTCTAACCAGGTCTAGAAAATTTGATCACATCACCCCAATTTTATCCTCCTTACACTGGCTGCCTGTTAAGTTTCGTATTGAATTTAAAATATTGCTTCTTACATATAAAGCTCTAAATAATCTAGCTCCTGCTTATCTAACCAATCTTCTGTCTCGCTACAATCCAACTCGCTCTTTAAGATCTCAAAACTCAGGACTTCTGGTAGTACCTCGAATAGCAAAGTCGAGTAAAGGAGGTCGAGCCTTCTCTTTTATAGCTCCTAAACTCTGGAATAGCCTTCCTGATAACGTCCGAGGCTCAGACACACTCTCCCAATTCAAAACTAGATTAAAGACCTATCTGTTCAGTAAAGCATACACTTAGTGCACCACTTAGGGGGCTTCCACACAGGTTATGCATCTTGCTGATATACACTGTGAACATCAGCTACGCTAATTATTTTCTTTATTCTCCATTTCCACCTGGGGATACTCTTCCCGAGGCCCTCAGACTATGCAGAGTCACTGATTCGATCCAAGACCAACGACGAGATGATCCCAAGGTTTCCATATCCTGGACCTGGCCGAATCCTGAACAACTACTGCGATGGTCATGGAAGAGTGGAGAACATGAGACTGTTTCCTATGACGCTCCAGAGACAGACGAGTCTTCGCTGAGGCCAGCTTCCAGCCTCCGCCACTGAGACTGCAGCTCTGCACAAGACGTTTGGCCAGCGGAGAAATTAAAATGGTCGTGCCCAACTGAGCCTGGTTTCTCTCAAGGTTTTTTTTTCTTCACTTCCGCCTTTAGTGAAGTTTTTTTTCCCTCTCCGCTGTCGCCACTGGCTTGCATGGTTCAGGATCTGTAGAGCCGCGCATCGTTGGATTTGCTCTTCAGTGTTTGGACTCTCAGTAGTGATTATTAAACCACACTGAACTGAGCTAAACTGAACTGAACTTAAACACTATAAACTTAACTACACTGTTCCTATTTACTGTGACCTTTTATGTGAAGCTGCTTTGACACAATCTACATTGTATAAGCGCTATACAAATAAAGGTGAATTGAATTGAATTGAATACATTTACCATATAATGGCATTTTACATCATACACAATATATATAATTTGTATAATTAAAAAAGACAGTTACAGTAAATATAGTTTTTTATTGTATAAATAAATGCTAAATAAAATAAATGAAAATAAGTCTAGTATTTTATTTACGATTATTTTTGACAGTTTTATTTGACTTTATATGTCATTATGATATGTATTGGATTGTGAGCACAATTATTTATTCACTTTTTCTTTTATAGGTCAATTAGCCAAACAACCAACCAAATGGCTTGAATATTGATAAACCAAACCACTGGGTTACATTTTACAGTTATTTTAATTGAAGTGTTCAATCCAAAACTTTTTGTTTTTGTTGGGTTTGTTCATATTTGAGTAGCATACAGGATTTTTAATGTGCAGTTACTTCCACAGTTCCTTCCACATAGTGCACTTTACTGGTAACATGGAGTATTGATGAAGTGCACACACTTTTTGTTAAACATAATCTTGTAGTATACCCCAAATATCAAATACTTGGAAGTATATCAAATAATTATTAAAAGAACGAACAAACAAACATAACCTTTGATATGGAAACTCAATTTGTGTATATTGTTTGTGATTGTATTTGCAGTTCTGATTGTCAATGCACCTCCATTCTGGTCACAAAAGTGGCCCACGTACTATAATTGTATTGTACATAAACTTGTAGTAACTTCAAATATCAAATTCCTCAAAGTATGTGAAGCATCCATTGCACCTCAATTATGGCAACTACCACCTAATGTGCCAAGTTTACAAGACTTAAAGGTGGTTATGATATTTTACATAAATTACCTCAATCCTTTTTTTACCTATTGACTACACGTACGCCATTCATGGGTTTATGTCCTACAAAAGTGTAAACAGTGAGCCTCTTAGGCACAATCTAAACATTAAAAGTGGTCTACCTAAAACTGTCAATCACTTTACAGCTAAACCAATAACAAGAGATTAAGACTTTAGCAGCATGCTGAGCCCAATGGTGTTTAGCCAGTATGGTATCATGTTAATTGTAGTGCAAGTAAAGTAAAATGACCTGTTCTAAATACTACTTAAAGCATGTGTAAAAAATAGCCCTTCTAAAAGGACTCAGGAAAGAGTAGTGAGTATTATGCTGTGAAAATGATTACACTACTTGACAAAAGTCTTGTCGAAAGCTTTCGGAACAACAAATAATAACTCAACTTCTAGCTAATCATTTGGTATCAGAAGTGGCTTATATGAAAGGCAAAGGCCTCTAGATTACGCTTATTTTACCAAAATAAAATACGATCATGCCTTGATTTTTAATTATTTCATTAGGACAGTAAGGTCTGACTTAGCTTAGACAAAAGTCCTGTCACTTAACAGAAATAATGTACAGTATAGTATATAAAGTCATGGTGCATTGGAAAAATAATTCATATTGTTTATGACTCTCATGAGCTTGGACGACTTTAATGCCTCCTTCATCTCACCCCAGACATGTTCAATAATGTTCATGTCTGGTAACTGGGCTGGCAAATCCTGGAGCACCTTGGCTTTCTTTGCTTTGAGGAACTTTGATGTGGAGGTTGAAGTATGAGAAGTAGCGCTATCCTGCTGAAGAGTTTGCCCTCTCATGTGGTTTGTAATATAATGGGTAGCACAAATGTCTTGAATCTCAATTTTTTTCTTCACCAAACTTGACTGTTTTCTATGAGAATCATGGGTCCATGTGGGTTCCAACAGGTCTTCTGCAGTATTTGTGATAATTGAGACGCAGTTCAACAGACGAATCATTGATAAAATCTACCTTCTGCCACTTTTCCCGTATGATCAACCAGAAGTCAAGTTATTATTTGTTGCTCTTACAACTGGCATCAACAACAAGACTTTTGTCAGGTAGTGTATACCTTTTACGCTGCAAATTAAAAATGTAGCCCATATCAATGTGTTTATCTCTCTTTTAAGGGTGTGTCTAAGTTAAAGTTAAATTAATTGTCATTCATGGACTATAAATTTTAAATATGAGATGCATTTAATGTGAGAACACATTGCATTAATATATTTGTACCTATAATAAGTTGACAGAAAGCAGGTTGATGCAGTTACATGTAGAGCAAAATCTGTGTTACCTAAGGAGGAAAAATGTAGCTGTGACTACAGTATAAGCTAACGCTTAGGTTCTGCACTTTGAACACTTTCTAACAAGCTATGAGTTTCCACTGATCGAATTCCACTGATCGAATACATGCAATTTGTACATGTATTTAAAAACGTAACATACTGTAGTGGACTTAGTTATTGTGTAAGGCCATTTGACGACTTCATTCAACATACAGTAGGCATCATTCACCTTCTCATCAGTGACTTGTAGTCTAAACATCTCATGATCATTGCTAGTAATGATATGGCATCTTGAACACTTGTAATGCTAGTTTTGCTGCATTTGTAAAAAGTGTCTGTCTTGAGGTTAGTCTGTCTGATGCAATGTCTCTATGCATGATTCAATTCATGTTTATTCATATATCGCTTTAACAATTTAGATTCTGTCAAAACAGCTTAACATAGAAGTTCTAGTAAATTGAAATTAAAACTGTGTCATTCCAGTTTAGTTTAGTTCAGTTCAGTGCAGAGGTGTGGACTCGAGTCATGTGACTCGAACTCGAGTCAGACTCGAGTCATGAAGTGGATGACTTTAGACTCGACTTGACAATATAAAAAAAGACCTGCAACTCGACTTGAACTTGAACTTAAATCACTCGTGACTTTCACTTGTACTTGCGCCTATTGACTTGTAAATACTTGCTACTTCCCATAAAAAGCCCAAAGATAAAAAGTATGTTGACAGACTGCTCTATCTCTGATTATGTGTGTGCATGTGTGTGACAGAGAGCATGCGCGCATTCGGCACGACATCCAATCGAAGTACTGTAAATTGTTTTGATTCAACAGCGTCCAACGTGACAACTACGTGAACGTGTCAGTTTGCGAAATGATACCAGATAGTTTTGTTTGGCTTTAAAAATTACGAGGTGGTCAAGAAAAAACGAATTGCAGTATGTAAAACATGCGATTCGAAGAATACAGACGGAGATGCCACAACTTCCAACTTTGTTCGACACTTGAGGTTGCACAAAGAAAGGTACGTTTTGAATGAATGTCAAGATTACCTTATTATGGCATTATTTCCCTGACAAATGTCATAAGTGCATTCATGTAATACGAGCGAGCGAATCTTTTTGCTCATGTGGCGGTTTCCTCTATTCGTGGAAAAAACTTCTCGTGCGCTCTCAAAACACTGGCTGCTCACGTGAGAATTATCTGCTCTGGCTCCGTCTGATGATGCAGACTCACAATTTGTGCCTCGTGTTTCATCTTCTTTTCGTACTTTTGCTCTCCAGAAATCCCCCTGTTAAATTGGTTAACGTTATCTCAATAATGTTGATATGGTTTATATATTGCTACACTATTTATTAACAATACACGAAAAACTAAAAGGTTAAGGTACATTCTATAATAAATTCTAGAGTTTTTGAGTGTTAGGTATACTGCCTATGTTTTAGGCTAGTATTATTTACAACATAGCACAACAAAACTTGATGAATTAGACAGCTGTAGACCTGCAATTTCTGTGTGATGTGAGGCAAAATGGAATCTATTGTGGTGGAACTTGTTCTTGTGCAAAAACAAAATACAGTTAAAAAAGACTCGAAAGTCAAACCATAGGACTTTGGACTTGTTACCTTTGTCTTGGGACTTGACTCGGGACTTGCCTGTCTTGACTCGGGACTTAAGGGCAGTGAATTAAGACTTACTTGTGACTTACAAAACAATGACTTTGTCCCACCTCTGGTTCAGTGTGGTTTAAAATTCACTACTGGAAGTACAAACACTGACGAGCAAGTCCATCAATGTGCAGCTCCACAAGTCCCAAACCAAGCAAGCTGATTTGATTGGATGGAACTCACAAAACAGATTTTTCTACTTAGTCAATGCAGGTTGAAGGAAAATGGTGCAATAAAAGTGTAGTAAAAATGTACTCAAATTAAAGTAAAATGCATATTTTAGAACTACTTGGTACAGTATGGTACACTTCCTAAGAAAAAACTAATCAATTACAGTAATTTGAAGATTTAAATGTATTACTTCACACCCGTGGTGATGCATGACATGTTGGCAAGTGAACAATTCCAAAGCTTGTTTAAAAGAAAGCTTAATTTGTTTCTAATTCTGCTTGGTGACACTAGTAGCCCATGCTTCATCCTCAGCAAAGCAATGATTGGCAAATACTGAAAATAAATGTATGGTTTTTATATTTCTTTCTTAAAATTGTATTTTTGGAGAGGCTGGCAGTGGTCACAGGGGTGGTTCAAAACAGCAGTGGAAGCGTTGGCTGCAAAATGAAGTCAGGCCTCCAGGTTTTTCTGGGAGAAAAAAAAGTTCTCCATGGTCCAAGGTCAATGACCTGCTCTGTAGCACTCTCCAGTCCACCTCGGGGCACCTGCTAATGTCAGGCCTCTTTTAGATTCCCCAAATCGCGGCTCACCACTGGTTATTTTCAGCAGCGCTAAGTGATCCCAGTGACCCTGGAGGTCTGACATGCTGCTTTTTTTTTTCTTTACCAGAAGTCAAATGCCATAGCATTGCCCCGGGATCAAAGCCTTCAAAGTCAAACTCTGCTTAGGCAGCCATTGAAATCAGACCCCTGAGTCCAGCCAAGGATGCGGATGGAGTCGGATCATGGCCTAGCTGTAACTCAGATGGTAGCCAAGTGGTCGGGGCAAATGCATCCTCTCCCTCCTGTGAAATAGCTCTTTTATTGGGGTCAAAGTATAGCTAACTGTCATGGCTCAGAAGGCTCATTAAGTTGCACCTAATGGACGGAGTGTTGAATATTTCTGTAAAACTGTGAACACTGTGTTTGCGTTTGTTTTCCGTGGCCTCACAGCACATGTGGCTCTATTTAGGGAAATGTTTTTTTCGGGAGGTCTTGACAGTTTTTGGATTGCTTTTCCACACTAAGATGTGATGACATGTGGTCCTTAAACTGGTACGAACCGACTCGTGGAAAATGAACGGATGAAAAAATGTTGTGTGTCAGACAGCAGATTATAGGAGAACACTAATGAGGATGGCAAACAATGAATCATTTACACAATTTAAATATATCTATTTCATATGAACAAGTGATTTTATTTATTTATTTATTTTCAAATATGACTTCTGGTTTAGATTTTAAGAGAAGTCCTACTGTTATAATTGAATTGTTCACATTTGCAATATTATTTCTTGTAGTTACATCGTCTTACTTAATTGGAACTTTTTTGGTGTTTGCAACTTTTCTCACCCTTTGACTTATTATTTTGCAACGTGTCTTGCAGTGGCTGCTTTATCTTAGATTAATTACATTATTTCTCATAATGGCATTATAATATCTCATCACTATTCTGACATTCTATTTTTACAAGTATGACTTTGTGTCACAATTTTAATATTGTTTGTCATAATTGCAACATTAGACCTCATATATCGGCAGCTAGCTCTCTGCAACTCTCACATGGTTGCCCACTGAAGCTAAAGCAGGGCTGTGCCTGGTCAGTACCTGGATGGGAGACCATATGGGAAAGCCAGGTTGCTGCCAGAAGTGGTGTTACTGAGACCATAGGTGGGTGCTCAACCTGCAGTGCACTCTCAGAAGTAAAGGTACAGGAGCTTTCACTGGGCCTGTACCTTTTCAAAAGATACATATTTGTACCCAAAGAGTCCACAGTGGTACCTCAAAGGTGCATATTAGTGCACAAATGTACCTAAAAAGTACCTTTGAGGTACCATTATGGACCCTTCAGGTACAAATATGTACATTTTGAAAAGGTACTGCTCCAGTGACAGCTCCTGTACCTTTATTTCTGAGAGTGTGTGGGTCCTAATGCCCCAGTATGTTGATATACTGCCTTTCAGCGCAGACGTTAAACCTAGAGTCATTAAAAATTCCAGGATGTCCTTTGAAAAAGAGAAAAAGGGATTTAACCCAATTTAACCAATTTATCCACTGGCCTCTGTCCGTCTTGGCCTCCTAACCATCCCCATATCGTAATTGGCTCCTTTCCATCAATCAGGGTCTGGCACAAAATGGCTGCCATCACATCATCGATTGGCTGTAGTGTATGTGTGTGATTGTGTGTATGGGTGTTTCCCAGTGGTGGGTTGCAGCTGGAAGGGCATACGCTGCTATAAGGACATAAGCTGGATAAGTTGGCGGTTCATTCCACTGTGGCGACCCCTGATAAATAAAGAGACTAAGCCGAAAAGAAAATGAATGAATGAATGAATTTGTTTTACACAATGTAACTCACTCTATTGCACAATTGTAAATTGTCTCATCTTTTCAACATTGCATCTCATTATATTACTGATTGTTTATTTATATTCATTCATTCATTCATTATTTAATTCATTCATTTTCTATAATATGACTTTTACACTACAATCGATAATCACAACATTATATCTCATCATGTTATAATTATATCTCTTTATTATTGAAATTAAGATATTTTCATATTTACTTGTATTAATATTGTCTTTTGTATTTATCACAGAATTTGTTTCTTGTAATTTTGCGTCTTATTTTTTTTCTTTTGTTTATTTTTTTTTACCCTGAAGTGGAAGCTTTATTATTACCATTCAAAAAATGTAGTGCTGTTCCAAATCTTTGTCTGCCTTCTTGCCAACTTCAGTCTCCTCGTGCCCTCTGACCTCAGTATAAACCATATGCTTACAAACAGCCCATTAAACCTGCTCGCATTGTTCACTGACTCAAGCCTAGCAGAATTACCCATTCAATGGAGCCAACATTTTTGATATGAAATCCTGGGTCGAGCAACATTACATGTACCTCCACACACGTCCCTCCCTGGATGTCAGTCCGTGCGTTCTTTCCCTTTCCTGTCCCCTCTTCCAAAATGCAGGAAATGGCGTCTGGCCTCTTGACAGATAATGTGACACACACGTGTGCGGACGGAAACCGGGGCTGTGAGCCACAAAGGGGCCAACAGCAGGTCCCGGCCCCTGATAACATCAGGGAAGGGAGAAGAGAAGAGTGGTGTCTTTGGATTTGGGAAGGCCTGGAGAATCTTTTTTTTTTTTTTTTTTTTTTTTTTTTTTCCTCTGCTTTCATTTTTGTTTTGTTTAGTTATTTTTATTTCGCTGGCTTTTGTGTTTAATACTTATTTATTTATTTATTTATTTATTTACTTATTTATTTATTTATTTATTTATGTATGTATTTATTTATTCTGCTTTTGATTTTCTTTGCTTTTTGTTTTGTTCTTTGATTTTGTTGTTCATTTATTTATTTATTTACTTTTTTAAATTATTTACTTTTGTTTTTTTCTATTGAAATACATCATAGAACATGCGTTTGCATCATATATTATTCATAAGTTTGTTTGTTTGTTTATTATATGTGTATTTGATATACAGCCAAATTATTTTTGCTGCTTGTTCAAACTACTTACTACTATTTAACATAAGCTGAATCAACACAATTCTTATTTTTTGGGGGGTGCAACTTAATTGCTTTGTTCAATCTACTTAAATGTGTACAACATGGGACAGCATGAAGGAATTCATGTAGAACCCAGCATTTTTTACAGTGTAGATCAGGGGTCACCTATCTCAGTCCTGGAGGGCCGGTGTCCCTCCAGGGTTTTACTCCAACTTGCCTCAAAATACCTGCCTGTATGTTTCAAGTATACCTAGTAAGACCTTGATTAGCTTGTTCAGGTGTGTTTGATTAGAGTTGGAGCTAAAATCTGCAGGGCACCGGACCTCCAGGAACAAGTTTGGTGACCCCTGGTGTAGATCATATAACTTGAATTTGGAATATTTATTTATTTATTTATTTATTTATTTACATTTGTTTTCCATTAAATAGATCATATAACGTGAAATTGCATCCTGTGTTGTTCCTAAGTTTGTTTGTTGGTTTGTTTATGTGATTATTGTTAGCTTTTTTTTCATAGACATAGATCCTATAACATGAATTTGTGTCATGTATTGTTCAGTAGTTTGTTTATTTATTGTTAGCTTTTTTTCACAGATCTAGATCACAACATGAAATAGCATCATGTATTGTTTCTAAGTTTGTTGCTTTATGTATTTATTGTTAGCTTTTTTCATAAATATAGATCATAACATGAATTTGCATCATGTATTGTTCCTAAGGTTGTTTGTTTGTTTATTATATTGTTAGCTTTTTTTCATAGATCTAGATCATAAAACATAATTTTGCAGTATTTATTTATTTATTCATTTATTTATTTACATTTGTTTTCCATTATAATAGATTATACAAAATGAATTTGCATCATGTTTTGTTCCCAAGTTTGTTTGTTAACTTGTTTATGTATTTAATGTTAGCTTTTTTCATAAATATAGATCATAACATGAATTTGAATCATCTATT